>NW_018403602.1:113589-151183 GCF_002113885.1 Mizuhopecten yessoensis | reverse complement strand
AAAAAACACAAAGTAAACTCTCTCCGATACATGCCCATTAACATATTAAACTAAGTTCATCTGTGTTCAAACTCACACAATGATACTAGCGAGGTTAATAGTTTTAGATATTTATTCATAACATAAACAGCGCTAGCATTTCTGTCGATTTTATTTCAGCTTAACCGGCCGCTATCCGGAAGAAAACATGCACCGTACTGACTGCTAGGGCAGTTATTTTCTGCTTTGAATACTTCCCACTGGCAATAATGATTCCGTAACGTACCCCTTGCGCTATCTTTTGACCATTTGGCAACTATTCGCTTCGTAGCTGACACGGTACAACACTTTTCTTTGGCTTACTTCACACGGCCAGTCATTTTGTTTGCAAAGAAATGGTGTGCTATGCGCATGCGCTAGTAGAGGGAAATCCCTGAACAAAACGTTGGTCAGACAGGTAGAAATACCGATGATTATCTTAGATTTAATCATTTTTATGAATCTATTTCAGCCAAATCCGATCGGCATTTTCCACAAGGAGCCTCACTTTATATGTTTATGTAGTATTTGGAAAAAAGACAAAAAAAAAGGTTACTTCAGCGTGATGCCCCTTTAAGAAATCAATGACTACGGTCAAATTAAATTGGTTGTAGGTATTAGGTGAATGTGTGTTGACCTTTGAACCTATTGAAGACTGTAGTACAATGTTGTTTGATGGTAGTCATTAACACACCTTAAATTCTCACTGAGCAGCTGCACAAAGTTTTTAGGGGAGGTAACTCTACGGCTCTATGGTGTTTGTTGTAACAGACAAACTCATTTTGGTATGACTACATCACAGAAACCGATTTTCCAAGAATATCCCGGGAGACAATGTTTTATTACAGACTAAAAACCTCTGTCCCTGGCATGGCATGCCACGAAGTTGCCCCTAAATGTGTGTTGACAGAAAAAATCTAACCACCCTGTTAGGAGGTGAACTCATAAAGCATTCAGGCCTAGCCATCTCTACACATAAACCAGCCAGCAGCTACTTTGGCTTTACACTAGGAAACCCATCCAAAATTATAAAATATTTACTTTTTCCCATATAAAAACTTGCTAATGCGGCTGTGTGTATTACAAGGCGACTGTATATATATAGATATGTATGAAGGTGTTGCTCCAATGGCCTGCCTCTGAATCATGACTGCTATCCGTGTGGGCCCAAACAAACACCCTCAGATCAGCCGAAAAACCTATTATTTTTGTAGACTTGGTAGATGATATATAAAACTCCATTAAACACCACACAAATTCAGAAGTCTGCTGTTAAAATAGAAAATTTCAGAACCTTAAATTCATAGAAAAATACTTTCCCCTTTTCTTCATTTTTTGGTTTGCATTGAAAAAGCCTGGAACGATTTTTTTTATCAGAATTTATCAGATCAAAACTAATCAATTTTTCCTTTTTTTTGAATTATGTTTTTCTTTTTATCAAGCCAAGCATGTCAATGAATTTCTCCCAAATGTATTGGTTTTAATATTGTGTCCTTCTCTAACATAACCTTTAATTCCTCGTAATTTATTTCCCTGTTCTGACGCTGAACTTTGTCCCTCAATGAAAATTTCAATTCTGTGCTACATAGACTGTGTTATTGACAGGACCCAGGCAACCTTTACAATCTAACTCATCCACAACACAAATATTTATAGCAATCATTTCTGCCACATTTGTAATTTTCCAGTTGAACTTTCACAAAACGTGTGAAGTTTACGAGCATGTTTATGACTTTTGACTATATGCCAGTGATGTCATTAGTCATGACCTGTTTTTCAAATGGAAATGTTGATGTTTCAAATTTCACGTGTTGACTAAAATATTATATTTAGGTAAATGTCACAGAGATGGTATATACATAAAAATCTGTCACATTACAGATATCTGTTTGTGAAAATGATTTGCAACAAACACTATATCTAGGGCGTCTTCTCCGCCGCAGTACATGAGATATCACCGAAGATCTAAAACCTTTTATCAAAACGCATCCATTATACAAAATAAGTAAATCTTTGCATTTCAATGACATTAAAATATAAAAGCATTTGTGTGTTAACATACGGGAAATTACATGAAGATTGTCACAAAATGAATTTGGGGGGGGGGGGGGGGGGTTCTGAAAATATTAACTGATTTTTAAGAAGACTCAAAACGTTAAATTGTCAAAGAATCTGCTTCACTCAGAACATTTTCTGATAAATTTCTGATCAAAATTTCTTTATAAAAGAATTCAAAATAAAGAAATGGCAATAAGGAAATGTATATATCCTATTTAATCAAAGAAATGCATAGAGTTCGCATGAACTGAAATCAGTATAAAAAGATACCAATTCTGGTCCAAAAATTATATTGGATCTCATCCCTCATACTTATAAACGATTTCTTTCCTTGCAAAATGTATCATCAATCTTCTTTAAAGCTTTCCAATTTATTTCATCTTAAAACTGATATTGGACACTTAAAAACCCCAGGAAATAGATAAAGGTAATCAACAGATGTAGGTTTCAATGACTCTGGCACCCCTTTCCACAATCATAGCATGGTCCATTTCAAAGGACTGGGTTAGTCCATTCCTACAGCTCAGGAATGCCAGGAATAATCTTCCATTACGTTAAAACAGTTTTGATGTTTCAGATATTTATATAATAATCATGTGTTACAACTCCTCTCAGCTATACGGCTGTAAGATCTAGTCTTACAACACCTCTCAGCTATACAGCTATAAGATCTACGGGTTACAACACCCCTCAGCTATACAGCTATAAGATCTAGGGGTTACAACACCCCTCAGCTATACAGCTATAAGATCATGTCTTACAAAACCTTTCAGCTATACAGCTGTAAGATCATGTCTTACAAAACCTCTCAGCTAGACAGCTATAAGATCTAGGGGTTACAACTCCCCTCAGCTATACAGCTATAAGATCAGGTCTTACAAAACCTTTCAGCTATACAGGTGTAAGATCATGTCTTACAAAACCTCTCAGCTATACAGCTATAAGATCTAGGGGATACAACACCCCTCAGCTATACAGCTATAATATCATGTCTTACAAAACCTTTCAGCTATACATCTGTAAGATCATGTCTTACAAAACCCCTCAGCGATACAGCTGTAAGATCATGTCTTACAAAATCTCTCAGCTATACAGCTATAAGATCTAGGGGATACAACACCCCTCAGCTATACAGCTATAAGATCTAGGGGTTACAAAACCTCTCAGCTATACAGCTGTAAGACCTAGGGGTTACAAAACCTCTCAGCTATACATCTGTAAGATCTAGGGGTTACAAAACCTCTCAGCTATACAGCTGTAAGATCATGTCTTACAAAACCCCTCAGCTATACAGCTGTAAGATCATGTCTTACAAAACCTCTCAGCTATACAGCTGTAAGATCTAGGGGTTACAACACCTCTCAGCTATACAGCTGTAAGATCAAGGGGTTACAAAACCTCTCAGCTATACAGCTGTAAGATCATGTCTTACAAAACCCCTCAGCTGTACAGCTGTAAGATCTAGGGGTTACAAAACCTCTCAGCTATACAGCTGTAAGACCTAGGGGTTACAAAACCTCTCAGCTATACATCTGTAAGATCTAGGGGTTACAAAACCTCTCAGCTATACAGCTGTAAGATCATGTCTTACAAAACCCCTCAGCTATACAGCTGTAAGATCATGTCTTACAAAACCTCTCAGCTATACAGCTGTAAGATCTAGGGGTTACAACACCTCTCAACTATACAGCTGTAAGATCTAGGGGTTACAAAACCTCTCAGCTATACAGCTGTAAGATCATGTCTTACAAAACCCCTCAGCTATACAGCTGTAAGATCATGTCTTACAAAACCTCTCAGCTATACAGCTGTAAGATCTAGGGGTTACAACACCTCTCAGCTATACAGCTGTAAGATCTAGGGGTTACAAAACCTCTCAGCTATACAGCTGTAAGATCATGTCTTACAAAACCCCTCAGCTATACAGCTGTAAGATCATGTCTTACAAAACCTCTCAGCTATACAGCTGTAAGATCTTGTCTTACAAAACCTCTCAGCTATACAGCTGTAAGATCTAGGGGTTACAACACCTCTCAGCTATACAGCTGTAAGATCAAGGGGTTACAAAACCTCTCAGCTATACAGCTGTAAGATCATGTCTTACAAAACCCCTCAGCTGTACAGCTGTAAGATCTAGGGGTTACAAAACCTCTCAGCTACACAGCTGTAAGATCATGTCTTACAAAACCCCTCAGCTATACAGCTGTAAGATCATGTCTTACAAAACCCCTCAGCTGTACAGCTGTAAGATCATGTCTTACAAAACCCCTCAGCTACACAGCTGTAAGATCTAGGATTGTTTAAATTAGTATTTTTGGTATTTTACCATTTGGTAAAACAGGGTCAACCAAAATAAAAACCTGAAGAAAGAATGATCTAAAACAAAACTTTCTTTGCTGTGTCATGAACGGGAATATTAGAATTGAAATGCATCTTTGATACCTCACTCAGTTTTATCCTATATCACAATTTGTTTTAATCTCCTCAACACTATCACCAGTGTACTGCCAGTCAACGGAATAGAAATACCATTTCACTATCCCTTTTTATACTGTTTCCAGGGAGCCAGGTGTGGTAACATCAAAGGAACCTGTAAACAGTTTATTAAGACAAGGTAGAAGGTTTTCCTGACCCTGTTTCCCGAGTCTTGTCAGTAAAGTTCACGGTAAAACAAATGTTGTCATTATCGTGACTGACCTCGTCTGACCTTCGTGGCTGACCTTACCTCTATCCTCCCACACCTGTGAGAGTCGATCCACAGGTGTTAAAGTCCTTGAGAGCCTGGCACAGGTAAGTAAGGAATGTCACATAGCATTATTTCGCTATCTTCTCAAGGCGGAAATATACTCCTGTTTTCTTTATCATTTGTTTTTCCACATCATATTTTCTTGTTAATGTTACCAGGCAGAAAATGGTATAAGCCAGCTTATGATGGAAATATGCATAACTGGATTTTTGTTTTTATTTTCGTTCTATTTTCCCCACATCCATGATATACCAGTTCACCTTCAACAGTGAATATTTAGATGCTGGAATGTTTCTGAAGAAAACTTTCGATCTAAATTGAGGCTATACTCTCACTAACTGCTAATTGTTTCGATCTGTTTATGATTGGCAACAGAGAAAAGATCCTTCAAAACGTGTCAAAATTAAAACATCTGATTGGACAGCAATATCTGTTTTTGTTTTGTAAGGACCAATGCCTATTTTAGGAAACGCCTTGAGTACAAGTTTCCTAGGTTTGATCGAATTATTCAAATTATGCATAAAAACAAAACTAGGAGTGACATTGCCTTTGGAATGATACAGCCTTGGAGTGACGTCCTCTTATAATGATTGAGATATTCTTGATAAAATCATCAATCATGTGTTTTATGCAAATATTTTTTGTTAATGAAACCAGTTATGATCTTGTTAAACCAGTTATGATCTTGTTAAACCAGTTATGATCTTGTTAAACCAGTTATGATCTTGTTAAACTGATACATTCGTAGGAAATTGCAATAATGATAGTTAAATATTTATTTATTTAAAATAAAAGTGTATTTGATTCTTTTGTTTTAAAATGTTTTTGCACATGCAAAAAAGCAGAAAAGAATCATTGAATTTCAAAATTAGAGTAGCAAGCTTATCCATTACAAATATGAATTAATTAAAAATTCTTAAGTTTGGATATCAAAATAGAGAAAGACAAAAAAACTATATATGCTTGAAGTCCCCATCAGAAAAAGCAACATTTGGAAATGACATCTGATGATACAGATGCTGACATGGTGTCGCTCTCTCAATGAAGTATGATACAGATGCTGACATGGTGTCGCTCTCTCAATGAAGTATGCACTTGCTGGACTCAGAAGCATGATAATTAATCGCAAACAGATTTAAAACCACGTTAGACACCGCAACTGATAGCACTGTGTCACAGTTCAGGAGAATCACGCAATCCTGTCAGATAATATGCCGATTTACTGATAATATCAGCAGATCGTTTTTGTAATGCTGACCTTAATTGGCCGTAACCATTTTGTGTATTGCCACCGGCTGAATGAACACACACAATCATTGGTAGGGTTCGAACAGTCTTCTTGGTAAAAAGGAAATTTTGTAAACAAAAAATAATTTGACTAAACATGGCACCTGGTGCCGGAGATTGGGGGCTGGACCCTGATGGGATTTTTTTTTGTTTGTTAAACTCTATCTGGGCTTAGCAGGCTTGACGTTGTTTACAAACATGTCATTGCTTATGATAAATGAAAAACTGATTTGTTTATTACACTAAACACCAATGATACACAGAGAGTGACTATGAAACTAAGCACATGTTCAGAAAACTTTAACAGGTGGACAAACTACAATGGATTGCAAGTTTCATATTTTTCAAAAAAAAAAGTCAGTTTATTTCTGTCAGCCTTTTGTGATGGGTGTAACAATGTTAGATTTGAAATAATTGTGTACCAAAATAAACAATTTTAAAACACAACTGCTGCGAACCTCAATCTGAATATCAGCCATTTTATACACAAATACATTCAAAGCTCATTAATATTGACCAATTATATTATATAGTCTATACCACCAATTATATTATATAGTCTATACCACAAATTATATTATATAGTCTATACCACCAATAATATTATATAGTCTATACCACCAATTAAATTATATAGTCTATACCACCAATTATATTATATAGTCTATACCACAAATTATATTATAAAGTCTATACCACAAATTAAAGACATTAAAAATACCCCTGAATATTTGGTCAGGTACTTGGTAGAACTAGAACATGGCATTTTCATTGTAAAAATCCACAGCAATATTGAAGCCATTGCAAGCCTGAACATGATTTTGCCATCAGACCATGTGATTAACTTTGTGAGTATTGGATACATTTAATGTACCGATTGTTACATAATTTAGGTGTTATAATTATATCTTTATACTCTCAAACCTAAAAAAAATACACTCCATTTATAGCTGTATAAATTATATGGCCCATTTATAAACCATGAACACGCATATATCATAGAAAATCTCCCAATCTTAATGAAGTTTTTACAGGATTAGAAATGTTGTTTATTCATTTATCCCCTTTTCTGACGACAACATAAATACACAGTCAGATATGGATTTAAAGCTTTGAAACCCAACTTAATATTGTTATGTGTATAATATTTAATTTATTAATATACCTGGTAGTTATTAGTTTACCACCAGGTTAGTAACAGGTTGAAAATACTAAATTATGAGATATTTAGGCTACAGATATCATTATATAGCACAATGAGCTAACACACGCCATCAAGTTCACCATTAAAGTACATCTGTTTGAGGCAGAATCGCTGCTTCATACCAGCAGAAAGTTTCCATATTGGAAACATATGCATGTATTACAAATGAGCTTTTTTTTGGCTGTTTAAGTTTATTGGGTTAAACTACCTTAATGGTTCAACTTAATTACAAGTTTATTGATAGCCTGAAGCTCTATCATTTGATATATGGACTGGCATTAAAAATGTCCCGCATCTATTTCTCAAAACGCAGGCAATTAAACCCCGGCCAGGTCTGACCTTGTTTATTTCCATTTTCACTAACAAGTTCCCCGCTTTGAACATAGCTGGTTATTATCACAACAGCAAACAAACACAGCTGGAATCTCCAGTTTTAAACAAATACTCCTGGCAAATTTATAGTGTTTATACACTAATAATGAAAACGTGGAAACAAATTGTCACCAACCTAATGTGGAAGGTGATACAAGTATTGAAGCAATGATCCAAATTGCTCCTTCAGGCAGAAGGACGAGAAATTTACAGAATGCTAACACTTTGGAAGTATTGATGTGTTTTCCAACAATGGCTACCAGAAGAATTTAAACTTTTTGTTTTTAAACAATCATTTGAAATCATTAAGTACGCTATAATGGAGAATTCATATTTCTAAACACCTGTTCCTATTTATCAAACTCACATCATCAAGAACTTTGTAAGGAAACAATGAAACAATTCAAATGATATCTTATAGAAGGAACCAAAATAAACTGAATGATTTTCAGATACAATACACCTGAGCTACAATTTGTATTTTGTTGATCGAAGTCGGTATTTTCATATCAGCATCAAGATGATCTCTTTTGGCCAATAACCTTGACCTTCCAATGAAATAGTCCATGCTGTATAGGTGACAGATTCCTTATCTCAGTAATAAGCTACAAAATGCATGAACACAATTACTGTAGCATTGTATTTGTGACTATATCCCAAATAAGATAATCAGTTTATAACTCCCGATAAGGTATAAAGCAATTAGCTCAGTGAAATTACAGGTATTAATGATTTCTCGTTAGAGTCAGGTAAACACTGGAAACCCTGGTGCTAATGATGTTATTAATGGATAGTGTTTCCCTCTAGCCGAACTTGTCAATCAATGTGTAATGAAATATACATGCTATATTACTCACACCTGGTTTGACAGAAACCAAACCCCCCCTACACCAGTATTTACCTGTAGCTTTCTACCTGTGTATCAATTACTCGCAATCTATTTCACTAGCCTTCAATCCAGGTAACAAAATACCTTAAATTCCTAAAACAGCTTAATCAAAGATTTTTTTTACAAATGATGAAGTAAAGCGGACTGTCCTGTTATTTGTTACAAAGTGTTCCTTCCCTAAACAATTGTAGTACTGTCATAAAGAATTTGCCCGATAGTGCGTAAAACCTAGCCCGATCATGACTGTTTGCCCACAATCAGTCAAGTACATCTAATCGATATATACCGTTTACTTATTCATACATACACTATGTACACGTATTAGGTACTACACGGCCAAATATTGCATTATCAAGCTTAATACAAGCACATGATTCATTTCATTAAAGCCTAAAGCAAATTTACTTGTAGAACTGCACTCAAATTTTTCAAACACTTTTCTTCTTTCTTTAAAAAAAAAAAAAAAGGTTAACTATGTCTTCATATTTCTTGTCATTCAGTGAACATTTTGAAACCAAACAAACACTTTTGACTTTGAATTTAAACAAATTTGTCAATAGTTTGGGTGTAGGTTTCAAAAGGAAGTCAATATGCATTTTGGCCTTAGAGAACAACCTTGGGTACATTGGCTAACAATCTACATTCCACACAATCTTTTTTGGCCAATGCAAAGTTACGAACATTGAACAGATTCTACAATTACAAAATACTCATTAAAGATCCCACCACAGGCATGATCAGCTATATTCTGCAGAATGACAAGGCACATTTTTTGTTCCACCGATTCTCTGCTTCAACTGTGTCATATACAGAAATGAGGATTTTTTGAGTGCTCAAATCTGCCTGGAAGCTGATCGCAATTGTTATCAAATGGAAAAAAGTATGACGGTTGATCTGGATTGTTGACCTTTTACTAGCTATTTCATTACGTCTGCCTGATATTGAATCTGATATCCAAGTCATGGTAACATTTGTGTGACCTAACCTATATACCTGTGGCACAATACAACAGGATGTGACCTAACCAATATACCTGTGGCACAATACAACAGGATGTTACCTAACCTATATACCTGTGGCACAATACAATATGATGTTACCTTACCTATATACCTGTGGCACAATACAACAGGATGTGACCTAACCTATATATCTGTGGCACAATACAACAGGATGTGACCTAACCTATTTATCTGTGGCACAATACAACAGGATGTGACCTAACCTATATACCTGTGGCACAATACAACAGGATGTGACCTAACCTATATACCTGTAGCACAATACAACAGAATGTGACCTAACCTATATACCTGTGGCACAATACAACAGGATGTTACCTAACCGATATACCTGTGGCACAATACAACAGGATGTGACTTAACCTATATACCTGTGGCACAATACAACAGGATGTGACCTAACCTATATACCTGTGGCACAATACAACAGGATGTGACCTAACCTATATACCTGTGGCAAAATACAACAGGATGTGACCTAACCTATATACCTGTGGCACAATACAACAGGATTTTAATCGATCTGTTCCCATCTAATGATACGTGCATGTTACAGCCAGAAACAAAGAAACAACTTGAAAAAACAAAAACATTTTGCTATGCTGATGCTGAATGACTAGAAATTAAGACTTCTTTATTGAATTTGAAACATATTTCATTTACAAAATCCTTACCAATAGCTGCCAATTACCTGTACAGCTTCGTTGGTATTTATGCCCCACAGCTACCAGCTCTGTGTCATTATTACCTTCAAGCTTTCACAGTTTTGAAAACCTATTTTGACTAATTGCGCTGCCTGTTTGCAGCCAGCAGCCATAACATGGGGATGGTTTATTAGCACAGACCCTTGGGCTCCGATTTGTCACACCTGTGTTAACGTTGGTAGCGACAATTAATTAGACGTGGAATCTCCCGACAATACTGCTTGGAAGCGCCAACCAAGAAATTCAAACTTCCAAGCACCTAACCACCAGTTTACAATAGTGAACATTGCAACAGCACAAATAGCTAGACTATACACACTCCAGTTTCTGTTTGACAAGATCAATGCTTAAAACTCAGTACAATGCTATTCTGGACAGTCATCTTCTGAAACATTGATTTCAGTTCTGCCATGTTTGAAGTGGACAGACATACCAAAGCCGTTCCAATATATGGCTGCCGCTCAGTACAAGACCACTGCACACACGTACTTATACTCTATCAATTATAAAGTTAAATATAGAATAATGTTTGTATGTAATTTCTAAGATCATAAGTATGACAAGGAAAAGAATTCTTATGAAGAAGTTTTTTTCTTTACAAAGCTGCTTTGAACAATCCCTTGACAAACCTACAGATGAACCAAGGCGAGATCTGCATTCTTCTAGATTTCTAAATGCAGATTTACATATTTTGAAACTTGACAGTTGCTTTATTTGCATAACTTCATTTGTTTCAAACTACAACCAATAAGTGGAGAAGGATATTTGTATTAGGCTCTGCTACAAATGTCTGATACGCTGTGCACAAAGCCTCAGTGCACACTGGCATCTGGCGAGGAAATTCTCATTGGCAGGCTAATCACCTACGGCCATCTTGACTAAATTACCATAATGTTTTCGAACAAATTACTCGGAGATATTGCTATCAATATCGTCATCTTATATCTTTACGTGTTTTTTCTCCCGTTTGAACATGCCTGGAGTTGTAGTGCCATGCGAATGCCGCATTAGTTATTGGTACGCCACCACACAACATTGGTACGCTAGGTCTGTTAGGGGATTACCGATAATCTAAACAGTCCGTCACTTACTGTCAATCAATGATGCAAATATCTCGTCCAGATATGGTTTTGTTTTCATCTTTACAACAATTATTACAAACCCAATCACTTTTTAATCCTTGAATTATTTTTCTCTTTACACCCTGGGTGTCCTAGAATAATGCCAAGCTAAACGACGTTTATCAATCGAGTTTAGAAGTGACTGCCGAGGGTTAGACGCGAGGGTTAGGTTGTCGACTTAGTTTAAAGGCGCCCTAAAAAATTCTCTAGAATTATGATTCATTATACCGTCAGGTCGCCAAATGAGTTTAGGGGTTCCCTAAATAATAATAACAATAATAATAATAATTTGAGGTTCTTATATACCGCCTTATCACAACCTAGTTTGTAGGTCGTCTCAAAGCAGTTCACAAATTATTATCCGTGGTTATAGGGCTTTTGCAACTAGTCAATATTTTTCTCAACTCCCTGGGGAGCATACAGGTGGTGCTGCCATTTCGGCATTCACAGCTAGCATTCACCAATTCTGGCACTACCCTACCACGTACTCATTTACAGCTGAGTAGACTGGAACAAGCGGGGTATAGTATCTTGCTCGAAGATACGACACAATGCCGTGACGTGACTCGAACACGCAACCCTTCGGTAGCGAGCCCGGCGTCCTACCACTAGACTATTATGCCTCCTAAAATCTGCATGCCTGGCTTTATGGTCAGGTTGTCAAATGAAATTCGGGTTCTCTAGAATAATGCCTGGCTACGGTGCGGTTGTTAATATGGTTTTGGGGTTCTCTACAATAGTATAAATATGCATGGCGATATATTGTCAGGTTGTCTACTGAGTTTTTTCTTACCCCTCCTATTTTCACTAAAGAGATTTCGTTTAATTTTATCACCTAGTGTTGGCATTATCATTCTTAATTATAATTTTTTTCATTATCAAAGGAAACAATGTGAAGCAAACAGGAATTGCATCAAATTCTTTCAGTTTGTTTTGGAAGAGTTTTAATGGTATTTAAGATGCATTTGATAGTGAGAGTGATTTTTTAGATTTAATAAAAGCGGCTGCATCAGGGCTGTTAAGTGTCCCAACCAGGGCTGTTAAGTTCTATTTGAGCTATTTCATTATTCCTGACATACTCAATGAAGAAATACCATGAAGAGTGCTTTTTTTTTGCCTGTTAGATTTACGGCACTTTTTCGCTCTTACACAAAATTCATCCAAAAGTCCTTTATCTAAACAAGGCCATGGTCGAATTTGCTAAGTGGACAGTTTGATCAGGATGGTTCAGCAATCAGAACAAGCTGTTGTTTATAGGGCTTGGTAGGATAGGATTATTGTAGATATATTTGCCTTGATATTGAAGAAGATACATTGTTGAGTTTGTAAAGCTATCTACCCCTATTACCCTAATTGGTTTAGTACGAGGGGATTCGTTCGTACCAGTAACTGGTTTTTATTGTATTCATAGGTTTGCTTATCAAGATTATGTATCTATGAAGGGGAAAATTTATTATTTTTACTCCTTTCTTTTAAATGAAAACAACCCTATCGACTTCCACAGGAAATATAGAGCCCCATTTATCCAGAAATATGGAGTTCAAATGAAAACTCAGGTATAGCTATAAATATTCAGCGAAGAAAATAGGAATATAATTGGTTATCAAAAACTGGAACGTAAATTTGTTAATGTTTACTTTCCGAGTTTGTATTAACACTATTCAGCAATTGTCTACTACGTCGGTCAGACATGCTTTTACGATTTAGTAGCTGATAACTGATGATGTCAAATAATCATTTACTAGAAGTATACTGTTTGAATCATTGTCTCGGTCTCCTTTAATTCCGAAGACCCTCATATTTTTCGAGTGTGCTCATCTGGTAAGTTAGATAACACCCTACCTATGACTATGTAGCTAACAGTGGTACAGTATGCTGTTACATGTGTGTTGTGGACAAACATGATCTTCAGACCACTTAAACTAATACCAGTGACTAAATTAGTCTGACCTCAGCAGCAACATTTCCCTGACTATACATATCACTGAATTCTTACCCAAATCACAAGGATTTAAAACACAAACAAGTTGTCCCTGAACCCTCCAAGTCCAAGTTAACCAAATCCCCCTTACTGTTATGAATTTACATGGTTTCAATAAGCAAGCCATTTACAATTTGGCATTTTGTTTCATTAAAAATAATTGGTGAGATTCAAATTTGGTTAGATTTGAGTTATATTGTTGGGAAAGAATCTGCATTAGAGTGTTTGATAAGAATCCAAAGATAATTAATAAATATGTTTTGAAAAATATTCTCTTCACCACATTTTTAGCGTTTTATCGGAGAAATGAGATACTGCATGATGTCAGACCTATGACAGGTATAAATCAGGGCTATGAATGTCCAGAATAAACTCTATATATCGTTATAAATATCTTAAATGTACGTAGTAGATCTTATTAGATTTCAACTGTTTTGAAAGAATTACATTTCATTGTTTATTTGCTTGATTTGAAATTATAATTCACAAATGAGTTTAATAGAGACTGTATTGGTGAAAAGATTAGGAAATTTTTCAAAATGAGACAATTTCTGCTTCGGACATTCATCACCTTTGACATAACATTTCTTACGTAGGGTGATAATAAAAATGAAATGCTACATACCTCTTTCTGCCGAATATGATAGAGTCACGAGGCAGGAAATGACCCCTAGAACACCGCTGATTTTCATGATGACAGCTTTACAGCTGTGTCTTTGTTTTTACCTGAAATTGGACCACAAAATACAACATACAACATCTAACTTTACCACTCTAGATGTACCATCATCCCTCCACCAGACAGTCCGTTAGTAATCCACCAAGATTAGTAATCCGCGGAGATTAGTAATCCAGAGTCTCATCCAAAATGTCTGTTCGTCTTACGACACATTTTACAGAGGTCAATACAGAAATGTTAGTAAGGTGTATATATCCACGTTCTCCACAATTCCACTAAACTATAAGTAGGTGTTGTTTAAAGAGTTAATCAAAGACCATAACCTCTGACCTAATGGGTTATTGTTTATACAGGTAATCCGAAGTTAACCTTTGACCCTATAGGCTATTGTTTATACAGGTAATCCTAAGTTCTAAGTTCCCTACCTATACTGCTAATCAATATCCACTTCCAACGTGATATACTTTCCCAGTACTCCGAACCTTACCCACACGGAAAATTTCACCGGGAACAAATCTGTTCCCTAAAAGGATTTGTCTGTACAATCAACAGTAATAATGATCTAATCCATTATGGGCCTTTTTTTTGCAAGGATTACATTAAAAATCTTATTACCTCTGATGAAACTCAAGGGGAAAAAATCACAGTACGAGCAAATTTTCTGGCCCAATTGGTGGATGGGAGTAAGATACGAGGTTAGTTTCCAGCTCTGTCAGACAACATGAGGGATGCCATTAGTACCTGCGTTTGTTTTGAAATCCAATTTCTCAATCGAATACCATATGGGCACCTTCAGACACACTAAAACATTGAGTAATCGCTACTAATTTTCTTCAGGTTAATTCTAGCTTGGCTCTGTAAATTGATAAAAATCACTCCTGAAATTTCTCTCCTGAGAAGGAAAAAATAATCCAAACACAAAACCTGAGAGACCTTGGCCCTTTACTTCTCCAGGAATTAACCTCACCAGATGATTAGCCATGTAAAAAAAGGGCCTCATTTGTCATGTCGAACGGAAGTGTTCCCAAGTGTTTAAACAAATGTTTCCAAGCTTCCAATCCACCTGCCTTGTTGTATTGGTGACACTATATACCAGTATGTTCTGTATGTCACTCAGCAACTCTACCAATAAGCAATGATGCTTGGGTGCTCTCCGCTGCCAAGCAAAGGCAAAAGTCAGCGAGACGCCTTCTCAGCATCAGTATGAGCCAAACATGGATCGAGAAGGAAGACCCAATAGGGACACGTTAGGATGCGACTCGATGAGTGGAAGGGTAGCACAATGCCAAGATCATGCACAGAAGTGTTAGTAACCAGAACAACTAGATCTGGCACGTTCCCCTTGCACTAGCAACTATCCACTCACAATGATTGAACCTTAATTGGGTTTAACTAGAAGTATTTCCCTCAAGAGAAAGTCAAATTTTCAGATTAATTTTGCAAATTATAATTTCTTTTCATGAAAGCCAACTTTTAGTTTTGATTATTCCAGCCGATATTTTCCCTAGTATGCAGAGCGAGTGTGAACTGTCCTAGAGATAACTATAGTACTTGAAGTTCAATACAACCCATGCAAATTTTATGAGCAAACTTATCATGTATTAATAAATTAAACTTCGACATTTTGCATGTCAGGTTTTTAGAAAATGAATGTATTCTTGTATAGTGTCTGTTGATTTGATTTTCATTGGGAAATAAACAACTGAAGGAAGTTACCTAGCATCGATTTCTAGCAGGTAAGAAATCAGAAGATCAAAGGCAAGACTCAGAATTTAAAGTCAGCCGATTTATTCCAAAACAGGCAAAGGTAAAAAAGGTAAGTCTATAAATAGACTGACAGGTGAGAATCTAAACTTATTAAGGAAAGGTACGTTTCACATTGACCTGTACAGTTAAACAAAATAATTAACCCTTTCACCCCTATGTAACTTTAGGAGACTCTACCATGCATTGATATGGATTAGTCCATTATATGGTGGTGAAAGGGTAAACTGATGTTTTGGGGTATATTAATTAGCTAAACGGTGCATTTCACTGGTATAGTGGTAAAATCTCGGTTAGTATGAGTGTTATATAAATGTAGGTTTTAATTAAATAAATGTTTAGAAGATTCAGTATAAAGAATTTGACAGAATTTTAAATAAAAACAATTTACTAAACAGATACAATACAATTAATATACAATACAATCATCGCAAAAACTGATGGGATTTGTTTTAGTAGTAACTTTTAATTTTTCTTTTTCCTTTTTTTGTTGTTGATGAATATAATTGAAAAATTCACCAATATTGATTGTCTGTCTTTCAAATATATTGAATATAATCTGTGAAAGGTTATAGGTCAAAACAGGTTAATTCTACAAATGTTTCAACATTTATATACATGGATATTCATGAATGATTAAGGAAAGAATGATACTTATCAAGTATAGTCCCGAAATGTCAAAGACCTCGAAATGTCAAAGACGGAAGAATATATCACGGAAAGAAAACAATTTGATTCTATAGACATGTAATTTATGTGTATACATACATATGAACGTCTTCGTTTGAGCGTAATAAACTTATGAGGAGATCTCGATGTCATCACAGGAACACAGTTATACCTACATTTGTCTCGTAGGACTTCAGGGGCCAGATAATATTGTACATTTACGACCGCCATGAACAATGATAATGCATAGGGCTCTCAGTGCTAAACATGAATAGCTATATAGTGTACCTAAAATCTAATCTGTTACGAGGGTCAGTCAAAATTTGACCTGTCCCCACAGGTATATATTTACCTATATTTCTACCTGAGAGATTTATCTACCCTAGATAAACAAAGATAACAACAAAAATCAGAGATCCCCCACCACTAAAACACACAGGTAAATATGGTCACCTGTATTTCTACAGGTATATATATAGACAATACCTCACCAGCACTCACAGAACTTAGTCTTGTAAGTACATCCTTAAAATTTGTATAAATCCCAACAGTTTTCTTCACAAAAACACTAAAACTGGTTTAAAATGGTCTGATTAAAATCCAAACTGTTTCCTTTTGGTTTTGTCACTGACTAGTGTATGTGTAGCACCGTTAGTATCCTCACAATTTACAGGTGTCCATACTGTAGACCATGACACATACACTACGGCCTGTATACACTCATTCACTTAGCCCCAAGTTTTCCCATTATACACGAGTCTAAATGCCCAGGGGACACCAGCTTTTGAATAGTGTTGGTTCTTTTTATCACTCCCAGCCAATCAAAGACGTCCTTACAAGTGACACTGGCCATGTCAACTCCAATGGCTAAGGGGGGACAACCCAGGTAAGTCCAGCTAGCACATACAGGTGTGTAATGGCACTGGTCTGATTTCACCTGTACAGGTCACAGTTCATTAACTCCTGGTATAGTAAAAACGATGAATGGGAATGGAATTAGGTCAGATACCCAGACCGTTCTTAATAACCCCCTATGTTTTCACACACCACACTGAGATCAAGGGAATAGGAACTCATTAAGATTTTTACTTTTGTACCACCTAACCAGGTAAGATTAAACATCTCATTAATGATTTAAAAATAGAAACATGGTCAGTGCTCTACATTGGTCAATGGCCTAAGGACGAGATTGAACAAACAGACGGTTTGTTTATTTATTTATGGCAGGTTTTAAACAAATAAAAACATCATGTATGTACAATGCCTCAGTATGTTGGACCAGGTTGTGTTTTCTTCACTATAGGTATATATCTGCCAAAACTTGAACCAGATATGTGAATTACTCCGGTACGGAACAAACTTCCCATTCAGCCTTAATGAATGAACTGCACACATGCTATTAGAACATGAAAATGCTCAATCATGTTGGGACACCGGCCAATGAATTGTTTTTATTACCAGCCAAAAGTACATGTTTGTATCATACCATGTGCTCAGTAGCTGTGAAACCTTGTTAGCTTAAATAAGCAAAAGCAGAAATTATCTAAGGTGCTTTTTTTATGATTCAGATATTTCTATTTCCATGTCTTGATTTTTCTTTCTCTCAGAAGATATTAAGAATTGTTACATATATACAAACTTCTGCTAAATTTCAGTTTACACAATTTTAACACTATAGATACTCATGTTGACTGTTATCTTATCAAGCTTACCAGACTTCTGGTTTGGAACAGTAACAAACAATGGTATACATTTCTTGTCCTTGTTGAAAAACTCAACAATGCCACCTTATGTAAAGCAGTCTGTGGAACAAAAATCTCTTGTACTTCGTCAAAAAATCTTATTTCTATCATTTTTTTTTATTCTGCTTCAATAATCAATATGAGAGAGAAAATTTGAAGAACATTTTACAAATTGATTTTAAGAGACTAAAATAGAGTGTCTGTTCCAATAGAGCTAAAAAGTGTTTGAAATAAACTGGTCTCACCTTTCTATGGGTGCAGTTAAACCGTTTAATTTTCAATGAGGTGCAGAGGTCATTCACGGTGTGCTCTGTTTTTGCTAACATGTATTGCAGTACATGTACCTGTCTAGGAAGGCCACATTCATTGTACAAAACTAGCTACACTATGATTCAGAGCTATTGTCAAATTAAAAACCAAATTTAGTCACAACTAATAAGCACCTGTATTGAGAGGGCTCCCTTGATATATTATGTAACGTGTATTGTTTCTGTACTCCTCAGTAAATTATCATACAAGACCATCTGTTATCTGTTGTCAGACATCTAAGCAGTTATAGCTTTTTTGTGACACGTTGTTGCTTACAAGTGACATTTGTCTGTAAGTCATCACAAAATAAACCTGTCTGAAGAGACCACCTATATAAAAACCCTTCTCTCAGCACTGTATAGCAAATTTAACCTGTCCATGAAGACCACATAAGGCAGGATAAACTGTGCAAGTGACCATTGTCCCTCAAGGCAGATTCCACTGCAGTGTCAATGGTCCCTAAATAAGGTTCAAATATAGTGACAGCAGTCTTTCAAGACAGGTTCTGTGCTTAGTGGTCTATCAAGGCAGGTTAACTGTAGTGACAGTGGTCTTTTTAGACAGGCTCAACTGTAGTGACAGTGGTCTCTTAAGACAAGTTCAACTGTAGTGATAGTGGTCTCTTTATACAGGTTCAACTGTAGTGACAGTGGTCTCTTTATACAGGTTCAACTGTATTGACATTGGTCTCTTTAGACATGTTCAACTGTAGTGAGTGGTCTCTCAAGACAGGTCCAACTGTAGTGACTGGTCTCTCAAGACAGGTCCAACTGTAGTGACAGTGGTCTCTCAAGACAGATTCAACTGTAGTGACATTGGTCTCTTTAGACAGGTTCAACTGTAGTGACAGTGGTCTCTCAAGACAGGTCCAACTGTAGTGACAGTGGTCTCTCAAGACAGATTCAACTGTAGTGACAGTGGTCTCTCAAGACAGGTCCAACTGTAGTGACATTGGTCTCTTTAGACAGGTTCAACTGTAGTGACAGTGGTCTCTCAAGACAGGTCCAACTGTAGTGACAGTGGTCTCTCAAGACAGGTTCAACTGTAGTGACAGTGGTCTCTCAAGACAGGTCCAACTGTAGTGACATTGGTCTCTTTAGACAGGTTCAACTGTAGTGACAGTGGTCTCTCAAGACAGGTCCAACTGTAGTGACAGTGGTCTCTCAAGACAGATTCAACTGTAGTGACAGTGGTCTCTCAAGACAGGTCCAACTGTAGTGACAGTGGTCTCTTTAGACAGGTTCAACTGTAGTGACAGTGGTCTCTCAAGACAGGTCCAACTGTAGTGACATTGGTCTCTTTAGACAGGTTCAACTGTAGTGACAGTGGTCTCTCAAGACAGGTCCAACTGTAGTGACAGTGGTCTCTCAAGACAGGTTCAACTGTAGTGACAGTGGTCTCTCAAGACAGGTCCAACTGTAGTGACATTGGTCTCTTTAGACAGGTTCAACTGTAGTGACAGTGGTCTCTCAAGACAGGTCCAACTGTAGTGACAGTGGTCTCTCAAGACAGGTACAACTGTATTGACATTGGTCTCTTTAGACAGGTTCAACTGTAGTGACAGTGGTCTCTCAAGACAGGTCCAACTGTAGTGACAGTGGTCTCTCAAGACAGGTACAACTGTATTGACATTGGTCTCTTTAGACAGGTTCAACTGTAGTGACAGTGGTCTCTCAATACAGGTACAACTGTATTGACATTGGCCTCTTTAGACAGGTTCAACTGTAGTGAGTGGTCTCTCAAGACAGGTCCAACTGTAGGGACTGGTCTCTCAAGACAGGTCCAACTTTGGTGACAGTGGTCTCTTTAGACAGGTTCAACTGGAGTGACAGTGGTCTCTCAAGACAGATTCAGCTGTAGTGACAGTGGTCCCTCAAGACAGGTTAACTGTAGTGACAGTGGTCTCTCAAGGCAGGTTAAACTGTAGTGACAGTGGTCTCTTTAGACAGGTTCAACTGTAGTTACAGTGGTCTCTCAAGACAGATTCAACTGTAGTGCCAGTGGTCTCTTTAGACAGGTTCAACTGGAGTGACAGTGGTCTCTCAAGACAGATTCAGCTGTAGTGACAGTGGTCCCTCAAGACAGGTTAACTGTAGTGACAGTGGTCTCTCAATACAGGTACAACTGTATTGACATTGGCCTCTTTAGACAGGTTCAACTGTAGTTACAGTGGTCTCTCAAGACAGATTCAACTGTAGTGACATTGGTCTCTTTAGACAGGTTCAACTGGAGTGACAGTGGTCTCTCAAGACAGTCAAGGCAGGTTAACTGTAGTGACAGGGGTCTCTTAATACAGATTCAACTGTAGTGACAGTGCTCTCTTTAGACAGATTCAACTGTAGTGCCAGTGGTCTCTTTAGACAGGTTCAACTGGAGTGACAGTGGTCTCTCAAGACAGTTCCAACTGTAGTGACAGTGGTCTCTCAATACAGGTACAACTGTATTGACATTGGCCTCTTTAGACAGGTTCAACTGTAGTGACAGTGGGCTCTCAAGACAGGTCCAACTGTAGTGACAGTGGTCTCTTTAGACAGATTCAACTGTAGTGACATTGTTTTCTAAGACAAGTTCAAATGTAGTGACAGTGGTCTCTTGAGACAAGTTCAACTCTAGTTACAGTGATCTTTCAAGACAGGTTCAATGGTCTCTTAAGACATGTTCAACTGTAGTGACTATAGTTTCTCAAAACAGGCTGTGTCTAACAGGCTATGTCCTGACACTGGTCATTCAACGCGGGCTCTACTGTAACGGTGTATGGTTATCTGTGTACCAATCAAGTTATTAATTATTCATAAACAATACTTCTGTGTAATATTTAATCCCAGCCATTTATTGCCTAGCAACGTCAAATAGTATCCCCGTCATAAAAAAGATTGCATTGGAATGATACAGAATATTAAAAAGGTCACATGATCTGTTTGACGCGGAAGCTGACAGGACCGCTTCATTATCACACTAGTTTCTCCATTAAAGCTTTTGTCAGGATTATTCTGATATTGAACATATACACCTAATTGAACAGTCATTTTTTTTATTTTTTTTCACACGATGTTGCAAGGTTAACTTATCATCATCACATGACGGATAACAAACCCTTTTTGTATTTAAGAATATTGAATATCAGTTCATATCCTGATTTATAGAATTCTAAGTGTGAATTGATTATGATCGTGACCTCCTGTTAGGGTTTGTTTTGTACTCTAAAATCAGGTAAAAAAAATAAGTACTTTTAACAGGATCATTTCATAATTGGTCAATCTATGAAATAAAAAAATCCCATACAGGTACATTATCGTGATTATATACACTGACTTTAAATAATCATCTATATAAGCTTTGACACAAGATATTACGTCCCGCCCAGACCAAATAATGGCAATCTATTATGTATTTGACAATAAAATTGCATAGATTATATTCATAATTTATGTAATGCACTTAATTAAATTTATAGCTCAGTTTTTTATCATTTCTGAATTGTATTGGATTTGAATATGTCATTACCTTATAAAGATTTAAATAGCTTTTTTACAATCCATGACAAATATCCTTTCTTTGAAGGGATATTTTTTTTTTTTGAATTATGAAAATTGTTGTGAATTATGTTACAATTGTCGCCAGTTACGTCAGCATTGCTATGACCCCGGCCTACCACCTGTTATGGCATATAAATATTGACATGTATCGCCCTGCCATTCTCTCCGAGGGTGCCCCGACCCCTAGAGGGTCACATAATAACCCTAATTACAGGGCACAGGTTAGGTGTATCCTTTCAGTTCTATAATTATTGTCGGAGCACAAAGCCAACACGCTGTGTTCCTAGACCGACAGGAGTTGTCTCCCTTCCCATTGTGAAAAAAGTCATTGTTGTATAGAGTCCGCCCAAGATAAGAACAAAGCTGTCTTGTAACCCACAGAGATCATCTTTATCCTGATGATTACATATCAAACGGGAATAAAATGATAAGAGAGCTCACTCTAAAGCACATGGCAGCTCATTTATAGAGGATTTGGCATCCAGTAAGTTAACCTTCTGATTCATCAAAATAATAATCCTGATTCAAACAAACGACATATAAAGATGGTGAAATACATAAATTATAGACAAATGTAACTTAAACTTAAAACTTGGGGATCTGTACTGAAGATAAACTACATCTCCATGTTAACCATCAGTAAAGATGGATCATGATTTCAGTGTAGATTTTTAACATCGATCGTTGTGTTCATTCTGCGGTATTAAACGTTGTCCACCAGACTGCTTCAGGGTACAAGATATGCGTGGAGAGATGATGGTATATTTTCACAATATTAAATACAATGTGAATAACACGTGAAAAGATAAATACAAATTAAACTCAGTAAAGCTATGTACATAAACCCCTATTACCACTGTAAAACCTTATACGGGCACCTTCTGCCGCACATGATCGTTAGCATGTTAACAGATATAATTACAGATACACATTTCTCGTATGAATACACCCGAGTAAATATTGGCGAGATCTATAAAAACACTTTGAACCCCTCCCTTTTATAAATGCATATATAGATATGTAATTGTGAAATTTCTGCAAATCAAATTCTGTATTTACCTTGTAATATTTTTTACGATAAGAAAATTATGATTTATAAAGATAGACGTTACAATGTTTTAGTTCCTCGTCTGTAATCGTGACTAGAGCGTCAGAATAAGCCTCTGTGGTGGGCCTATAATTAACTACTTACCATGCCACCTGGTGGAGCTTCTGTAGAGACACAGAAATACCGTTATCCAGTTAATCTATCGTTACATGACTCAACCAATATATCTGAAAAATACAAATGATACAAAATGTCAATATATTTTAAAAATTTAAAATGAAAATGTTCTACAATATTTCAAATGATAATTTAATTCAGATCAGGTAATCAGCATGCACTGGTTATGAATAGTTAAATCTGAAATGGAAAACAAGGATGTAATATTAAAACAAACAAAAATTTACTGAAGCATAAAACATTAGATATTGTAATAGTGTTCTGTTAGTAACATCTGTAGGTTTATTTAACTTGTGAACATGTGTTTTTCCAGATGTCAGCTGCTGTACTCTGTCTGTTCTGTGACAATTGACAAATAACGTCTAACTAAACTTAAACAAAATCTCTTATTTTTTAAAAATCTGAATAAAGTTTTTAATAACTGACCTTATGAAACAGCAGTGTCTTAAAAATATTATCTCACCACTAGTATACCCCAGATGTTGGCTGTCAAATTACTGCTTTAGATGCTAATTCAAAGAAAACAGTAAGTACAATAATTTATAAATAAACCTCGTAGCAGAGATTTCACCCTGACCTGAAATGACCTTCGGCCCATGTGACTGTCTATACTTTCACAGAGAGAAATGGTATGGGGATGTCTGTACAAACATGTGGTATAGCATGTACCACTGTCACAGAGAGAAATGGTCTGGGGATGTCTGTACAAACATCTGGTATATAGCATGTACCACTGTCACAGGGAGAAATGGTCTGGGGATGTCTGTATAAACATCTGGTATAGCGTGTACTACTGTCACAGAGAGAAATGGTCTGGGGATGTCTGTATAAACATCTGGTATAGCATGTACCACTGTCACAGGGAGAAATGGTCTGGGGATATGTCTGTATAAACATCTGGTATAGCATGTACCACTGTCACAGAGAGAAATGGTCTGGGGATGTCTGTAAAACATGTGGTATAGCAGCATTTTATAGTTGTAACAGAGACAAACATTAATCTCATGTTAGACAGCTGTAACTGGTTTCTAAAATATACATAAACATCAGAAGTAAGAGCTGTATATGGACCACCCTACAAACGACACGGAAGACAAATAGCTGTAGCGAAAAACTAATTTCAAATAGCAGCAGAAATATGTATTTGTGATGGTTAAAAACTAACCTGGTTGCCTATAAGTAGTTTACTAAAATCACTTGTTCTAACTTTTTAATTGTAAGAAATTTACAAGAAATAGGAAGAGTATTTATACATTGGCTATGACTATTTGATTTTAAAAGTAAACATGATCTCCACCAAAACTTCACAAAAGACGTTGCCCACCAGAGGGAGCTTTACTAGCCATGGAGCTGTTATAATAATGCTGATTTTTCTTTCCAGAATTTGTTCTAAAAATGAGTGTTGTATAAATATATGTGCCCAGCAAGTACACCTCAACTGGTACAAATTTAAATCATCACCTAAACAGTCTGATATATGGGGCATGCTGGGAAGGACAGAGACCGCCCTGTACACAACTTATCAGCGCCCTCAGAGGACAAGCCCAGCATCCCTAATCTACAGAAAGACATAATTGACATTAAGATTTCCACAAGACTATTACATAAACAAAACTTTGGACTGAATTCAAGACACTGGTTCAAAAATGGATTCTGATGTATTTATGAATTAATCATACAATTTTTAAAAAAGTTATTTTTTTAGTAAGAAGAATATGACACTATTCCCTGTTCAGTTACAGACACAAGTTCTAGTACAGAAGTAATTTGATAGAATTTGATCAAGAGATGCAGCGTTAAATGAGCATGAAAAGTATTGATATTGAAAATATATTTTCATCATATCAATTTTCCTCTGTTTTATAATTTCCTGTTTATATACCCATTAGTGCTCTCTAAAATCAATAAAACCAGACTTGCAGGATCTGCCTGACATGTAATTACTAAATGAGGGGCTCTCCAGAACCTTGGGTACAATGTGATCCTACGCTATACACCCAAATAGCCCTGTACCGGCAGATACACAATAATATGCGTCTTCGATTATAAGCTAGGCAGAAGGGAGACTAGCATTGATTTTTCACACAGTCATCTGTGGATTGAAGGGTGTGCAGAAAGCTGCCCCAAAACAAAGCATGACTCACAGACCGTTCTGACCAGCGCTTATAAACAATGCTACTGTCTGGCCATAATTTGCCTAACCCAGACATGTAGATGAGATCTCTGATTGGCTAAGCTTGTAGATTGTGGGTTTTGATTGGCTAAGCTCTTTAAGCCATAATTCATCTGAGGAAATAGGAATTGTCATCCCACGTCACAATTCTGTATCACTCTGAAGTTTCTATAGAAGTGTCAAGGCCCGTTAACTCCCAGTATAAACCTGTGTCGATCATCCGGTGAGAAGGCCCGATTGTTTTTGTGCGTACCTGATGAAATGCAGGTACAGTACACTAGGTGGATTGTTGTAAGATATAGCTGTGTACTGCACAGTATAGACAGGTCAGAAATGGGTATCATTGACCTTTCACCTGGTGATGACCCTGAGAAAGATTCCGATGAGGTAATAGTTTCTGTACAGGGATTTTTTAACAAACTTCAAAGATTTCATATCAAGGTCAATCACAAATAACACAAGAGTTAACACACAAGGTATTTCCTAGCAATAATATCAATTACGCAAATTTAAACGAGCAAATTAGTATTTTTCAACATTATAACAAAAATAAACAACACAAATGACGATTCCTGTTAACAGTCTGTCCTGTGTAAAAGTGACGGACAATCCCCTCCCAATAGTTTTTTTCCACATAAAGCCATCTTGATAACATTGTGATGGTGAAGACACATTATCTTAAGTGTACTGGGTGTTTTAGCATCATAAACTACTGGTTATATATATTTATATTTGAAATTATCCAATTATAATTTTCTTTATTGTAAAAAAAAAAATGATAAAATCAATTGTACGTTTATATTAGATTATGTAAGCGTCGTACAAGTAAGGTTGTCAGTGATCGTAAAACCTCTTGGTGACCTGGACCACTTTACAGGTTTGCTATACAGAAATTGATTAGGACTTGCACTCCTAACAATTAAGTCTACCTGTTCATTTCCTGTGTTACCTTAACGGAAGTATGATTATGATCACCGATTCCCGTCTACGTAGAAACACGGAAATGAGATACAGTCAGGAATGTGATCGGGAGACGAACACAAACCTCTATAGAGATGCTTCGCTGATTGTCACGGTGAGAAGACGTAATAGTCAGTGGCAAGCCAATACAATTTTTAAATAGTATGGCATTACTTTCTGCGTAATATATTTGTCATGAAATTAATCATAAACTTTAATAATAAAATCCCCCCCCCCCCCCCCGAAGAGGTGCAATATCAAAGAAAACCACAATATCCTTCCTTCCTATAAAAAAATACTAGAACGAGTTTTAAATCTTTTTGTGTGACATAGATTTGAACTAAATAACCTACCCTGTATTAATCATACGTCGAACGTGTACAGCACTTAGGAATGGTGTAATCTGTCTTCACAATCTTAAGACTTACCACCATGTACGCTTATATTGAAATTGACTTAGGATAATAATCCCCCAGTGTATACAAAAACTGGCTTAAATGCAAATTTTAGAACTTTGAAGTTATTATGAAAATAATGTAAATTTAAAAAAAATAAATATCAAACACTCTTGCTTTTAAACAAGAGCCCTCACTCCAGAGTGAATCTATAAGATGAAAGCATGTGTACAAATATATTACTATCATCAATATCATTGACACCACATAGCAGGTCGGGTATACAAACACAAGTCATAAACAGGTACACTGTATCACCTGATCTGGCCCGGTTAATGCCAGTTTGTCTAATGACTCATCAATGAAAGTGGTCTCCCTTTGATATCGATGGTCAGAGGTCGTAGGGCGTGTACAACATTGACAATTTGTACACACAAACAGACAGCCTACCTGTGATTACATACCTGTAATGATGATAACGAGATATTACTCTGATAGCCTATCTATATGTAGCCGAAGTGTCGGATATACACCTGTGTGTGACTAGCCAATACAACGCGGTGGACAGTGATTATTACGTATCTGGGCGGAGATTTCACTCTAAACAAGGGGATAAGGTCATTAGCTAAACAAGTCACTTGACGGCCACAGTAGGTGTTCCACGCCACAAAGAGAGCGTTGGTTCTCCTCAAACCCTCTCATTCTTCCCAGTACACAAGTTATGCTTGTTACAGGGTTACAGGGTCAATTCTCCTCAATTTATAGGGCACATCTTCTTAATCTTCAATACAAACGACTTACACTTGATTCAGAGGTCAGCTCCCCTCACACTTGGCCAGACATTTTCTCTGACCCTCAAACTTGGCCACACATTTTCTCTGACGAGTTAAGTATAAACAGTACACATCTTTCAGGGTTGAAGGTCTTTTTTTTCCGAATCTTGGTCCATTAATTTCTACATTTTCAAGTACAGTCCACTGTTGGTATAGTCATTCCTCTTTTAACGTGGACAGACGTGTTCTCTGACACAGTAAATTACAGAAGGTACACTGTCCAACTCTTTTCAGTGGTCAAATCTCTTCAAACTTATAAAGGTATTCTCCAACTTTTTCAATGACAGAAGGTATTCTGTTTTTGAAAGAAGAACCTTAATTCTCATGAAACCATTGTTTCAAAGTATTTAATATCTTTTACTCTCAAGTAATGAAAGGATATTTTTTCATTAAGCTGCTGAAATATATACCATTCTTTAATATATATATTTGTAAATATTCTGCAGTCAATTTAAAAAAAAAAAAAAAGTTCAAAACTTGTTTCTTCTTTAAATGGTCAGCATACATTTTTCTTTGGTATTTTTCCTATCTACCATCATTGTGCATAGAAACTTGTAATTACAAAAAACAGATTGGATTTGTCTCTTTGAATTTTGCTGTAAAATATTTTTTAAACATTTTCTACAGAGATTTTTTTTCTATTTAATTTGCAATGATCAAAACATATGCAATATTTTAGATGCAAGGTTATCTTGGAAATGACAGGAGGTGAAATCTGACAATATTACGTTACACATATATTGGAAATCTGATAAAATCTACACCAAATTTAAACATATTAAAAATCTTACAAAATTGAGTTAGGAATGTTTTACAAACAGAATGATTGATTATTTCCAACTTTAATGCATATGGACCAACAGACGATTGCATAACATTCCAAAGTCAGCATGTTTAGAACCAGGACTAAACTATTGATATTTAAATACCTGTAGAATGTGTCCTACCCAGCACTGACCTAGCGTGGTGCCCCTCTTACAAGCAGTAATAACATGCTGGAAAACATTATACTTAATTTCTACTTTAACCAACACTGGCAACAGGCATTTTCTACCTGTCATAAACTCAGCTGAGGACTATTTTTAACAGTTAGGTACACTCAGGCCCTTGTACCACAACTGGAGATTTTAAAGTGAAAAAGTTGGTTGTCAATTTATTGGAGTCAAAATCCTTGATAAGGACAGACACACAATGGGTAGTGAAGGAGTGGAATGTTCCCAGATATAGGGCTCTGGTTTATGGTGTGATTAATGTTTTACCTTGAGTGATGTCTGCTCTTACAACTATTTGAGAAATGTTTTACCTTCGTGGAAATCACAAATCAATACACGGCAGTGTGTTCAATCACGTCACCTAGTACGCTCAAGGTTGTCATAGACGCTAGAACAGTCATCTAACTGTCTTTGAGTTACCTCCCCTACCACTGCAAGTCTTCTCCAATATCGACACATACCTGAGACAGCAGAAATCTCCTGCCTGGAGAAACTGTCTATATATAACCTGTGTAGGAAGACTAACTGTATGTCATAGAAAACACCTGTCTTTAGGGACCACTGCCATAAACTTGAGGGACCATTTCATTTGTACTGTCTGGAGACAGTACTTTCTATAAATAGAAACACCTGTCCTGTGGAAACACGTTTACATCAATAGAAACTACCTGTCTTAAGAGGACACCTTTATATATAAATAGACACTACCTGTCTTGAGAGGATGCCTTCTATAAATAGAAACACCTGTCTTGTGGAAACACCTTTATATATAAAAAGACACTACCTGTCTTGAAAGGACACCTTTATATATAAATAGACACTACCTGTCTTGAGAGGATGCCTTCTATAAATAGAAACACCTGTCTTGTGGAAACACCTTTATATATAAAAAGACACTACCTGTCTTGAAAGGACACCTTTATATATAAATAGACACTACCTGTCTTGAGAGGACGCCTTCTATAAATAGAAACACCTGTCCTGTGAACACATTTACATCAATAGAAACTACCTGTCTTAAGAGGACACCTTTATATATAAATAGAAACTACCTGTCTTGAGAGGACACCTTTATGTATAAATAGACACTACCTGTCTTGGGAGGACACCTTTATATATAAATAGAAACTACCTGTCTTGAGAGGACACCTTTATGTATAAATAGACACTACCTGTCTTGAGAGGTCGCCTTCTATAAATAGAAACACATGTCCTGTGGAAACACCTTTATATATAATTAGACACTACCTGTCTTGAGAGGTCGCCTTCTATAAATAGAAACACATGTCCTGTGGAAACACCTTTATATATAATTAGACACTACCTGTCTTGAGAGGACGCATTCTATAAATAGAAACACCTGTCTTGTGGACACACCTTTATATATAAATAGACACTCCCTGTCTTGAGAGGACGCCTTCTATAAATAATAACACCTGTCCTGTGGAAACACGTTTACATCAATAGAAACTACCTGTCTTAATAGGACACCTTTATATATAAATAGACACTACATGTCTTGAGAGGACACCTTTATATATAAATAGACACTACCTGTCTTGAGAGGACACCTTTATATATAAATAGAAACTACCTGTCTTGAGAGGACACCTTTATATATAAACAGACACTACCTGTCTTGAGAGGATGCCTTCTATAAATAGAAACACATGTCCTGTGGAAACACCTTTATATATAAATAGACACTACTTGTCTTGAGAGGACACTTTTATATATAAATATAAACTACCTTTCCTGAGGAAACACCATTATATATAAATAGAAACTACCTGTCCTGATCAAGCTGTGTTAAGTATATCAGATTAGTTTTCTGACTTGCAAGTGTATCAGTAAAGCTGCTATTGTATTACTGTAATCTTTGTACTAGATCTACAAATGTAGCATTCATTCAATCCCTTATAATTGCCCACTATCCTTTTTCAGCTCAGTGCTTCACATTCCTTATAAGCGCCCCCTACCCTTTTTCAGGTCAGTGCTTCACATTCCTTATAAGTGCCCCCTATCCTTTTTCAGGTCAGTGCTTCACATTCCTTATAAGTGCCCCCTATCCTTTTTCAGGTCAGTGCTTCACATTCCTTATAAGCGCCCCCTATCCTTTTTCAGGTCAGTGCTTCACATTCCTTACAAGCGCCCCTTATCCTTTTTCAGGTCAGAGTTTCCCATTCCTTATAAGCGCCCCCTATCCTTTTTCAGGTCAGAGTTTCCCATTCCTTACAAGTGTCTTGTCAAAATGGCCCATCTCATTATCATAATTTATCAATATACACGAAACTATTTCTATTGCGACTGTTTTCTCGGAACATTCGGGGATATCTGCAATCATTCCAATTTTTCCAAATAGCTAATAATGACCATGCACTGAGTAGGTCTATGATGGTATGTATGAATCTATGTATATATTACCGCACTTTTCCTGGTACCATAGCGGCCAGTAAATGTTACCACTTGGAACCAAGCTAGAAGCACTTAAATCCTCCTTCTTCTTCAGTAGATGACTTGTCTGTACAATATTATATAAAATTGTATTCAGCAAAGATCGCACTTCAGATGTGCAAGAAATCGCACATTTGAATTTTTTTATTACCTTCTATTGGTATTTACGAATTGTGGTAAGAAATTGTATACTAGCTTGCCATGAGCAGAACTTTGCATTAACAGATAATTCTCTGATTATTTGAGCTTAGAGTACAGGAGACAGCTTTGAGATTGTATCTTAGCTACATCATGAAGAAAGAAAGCACAATATTTTGTACCATTTTAACACACAGGTAATGACTTAATGCAAATAGCTGTAGGTAATTTAAAACACTTACGAAAGTATAAATTTTATATTTCATACACTTGTACCTTTACATAATTTTCCATTAAATGTTGTCCTTTAGATTACAAATAACATTTATCAAGTATTTTTTTATACCAAGATATTTTTCATACAACAGTAAATTTTCACTCGAGAGTTACATCCGTGTTTTAACAAATTGATGCATGTATCAAACTCGGCGTTCAACCTGTATATGTTGAAATGTAATATAGGGCTTAATGTGTGAGGTTTTCATGCATACAGGCAATTCTTGTTTGCTGGTAACTCAACAAATGGGGCTCTTTTATATTTTCTTTCAAAATATGTTCTGGCTGATTCTGCTGGTAGCAGTATATTGTATGGTGTGAGGAGACAGGACAAAGGGAGCTAAATCTTTCTCTATTGGACAATATGTATACCAGCATACAATACTAGAAATGTACTTCATTGGGTTTTAACCAGAAACAAATCTATAACAGACAGAAAAATTGTTTCATCAATTAATTAACGATAAATATTTATCTCATAGTAACAAGACGGTGAAAAGTTCTACGAGATAAACAAATTCTATTTCCATACCTGTATTCAACATCATTTCTGGCATACAACGCAGAAATATTGTAATCAAATTTAGCTTGAATCTGTTAATACAGGGGAATCACTTTCCAGACACCTCTATGAAGAAAATGATATATTTTTAAGCATCAATTTCTAACGTATTATCAGTCCTAAAACTTTGTTATTTCAAAAAACTTATCTGAAATAAAATTGTCTGGAATATTATAAGAATTACGTTATCCAATAATCAATCCTTTAGGTTTACGAACCTTATAGCAATCAACTCACTACTGGAGCATATACTTATTACAAATCCAACCAAATAAAAAACTTTCTGTTAAAGATTATATCCAATTTAATCTTATACCCATAAAACATAATCCCAGGGGTGTATGGATAATGATCCCAGGGGTGTATGGTCAATGATCCCAGGAGTGTATGGTTAATGATCCCAGGGGTGTAAGGTCAATGATCCCAGGGGTGTATGGTCAATGATCCCAGGGGTGTATGGTTAATGATCCCGGGGGTGTAAGGTCAATGATCCCAGGAGTGTATGGTTAATGATCCCAGGAGTGTAAGGTCAATGATCCCAGGGGTGTATGGCTAATGATCTCAGGTGTGTAAGGTCAATGATCCGTAAGGTCAATGATCCCAGGGGTGTATGGTCAATGATCTCAGGAGTGTATGATTAATGATCCCAGAGGTGTATGGTCAATGATCCCAGGGGTGTATGGTTAATGAGGTTAATGATCCCAGGGGTATATGGTCAATGATCCCAGGGGTGTATGGTTAATGATCTCAGGGGCGTATGGTCAATGATCCCAGGGATGTAAGGTCAATGATCCCAGGGGTGTATGGCTAATTATCTCAGGTGTGTAAGGTCAATGATCCCAGGGGTGGATGGTCAATGATCCCAGGAGTGTATGGTTAATGATCCCAGGAGGGTATGGTTAATGATCCCAGGGGTGTATGGTCAATGATCTCAGGAGTGTATGATTAATGATCCCAGAGGTGTATGGTCAATGATCCCAGGGGTGTATGGTGTATGGATAATGATCCCAGGGGTGTATGGTCAATGATCTCAGGAGTGTATGATTAATGATCCCAGAGGTGTATGGTCAATGATCCCAGGGGTGTATGGTGTATGGATAATGATCCCAGGGGTGTATGGTCAATGATCTCAGGAGTGTATGATTAATGATCCCAGAGGTGTATGGTCAATGATCCCAGGGGTGTATGGTTAATGAGGTTAATGATCCCAGGGGTATATGGTCAATGATCCCAGGGGGGTATGGTTAATGATCTCAGGGGTGTATGGTCAATGATCCCAGGGGTGTATGGTGTATGGATAATGATCCCAGGGGTGTATGGTTAACGATCTCAGGGGTGTAAGGTCAATGATCCCAGGGGTGTATGGTTAATGAGGTTAATGATCCCAGGGGTATATGGTCAATGATCCCAGGGGGGTATGGTTAATGATCCCGGGGGTGTATGGTCAATGATCCCAGGAGTGTATGATTAATGATCCCAGAGGTGTATGGTCAATGATCCCAGGGGTGTATGGTCAATGATCACAGGGGTGTATGGTTAATGATCCCGGGGGTGTATGGTCAATGATCCCAGGAGTGTATGGGTAATGATCCCAGGAGTGTATGGTTAATGATCCAAGGGGTGTATGGTCACTGATCCCAGGGGTGTATGGTTAATTATCCCAGGGGTGTATGGTTAATGATCCCAGAGGTGTATGGATAATGATCCCAGGGGTGTATGGTCAATGATCTCAGGAGTGTATGATTAATGATCCCAGAGGTGTATGGTCAATGATCCCAGGGGTGTATGGTGTATGGATAATGATCCCAGGGGTGTATGGTCAATGATCCCAGTAGTGTATGGTTAATGATCCCAGGGGTGTATGTTCAATGATCCCAGGAGTGTATGGTCAATGATCCCAGGAGTGTATGGTTAATGATCCAAGGGGTGTATGGTCAATGATCCCAGGGGTGTAGGGTCAATGATCCCAGGGGAGTATGGTTAATGATCCCGGGGGTGTAAGGTCAATGATCCCAGGAGTGTATGGGTAATGATCCCAGGAGTGTATGGTTAATGATCCCAGTGGTGTATGGTTAATGATCCCAGAGGTGTATGGATAATGATCCCAGGGGTGTATGGTCAATGATCTCAGGAGTGTATGATTAATGATCCCAGAGGTGTATGGTCAATGATCCCAGGGGTGTATGGTTACTGATCCCGGGGGTGTAAGGTCAATGATCCCAGGAGTGTATGGGTAATGATCCCAGGAGTGTATGGTTAATGATCCAAGGGGTGTATGGTCACTGATCCCAGGGGTGTATGGTTAATTATCCCAGGGGTGTATGGTTAATGATCCCAGAGGTGTATGGATAATGATCCCAGGGGTGTATGGTTAACGATCTCAGGGGTGTAAGGTCAATGATCCCAGGGGTGTATGGTCAACGATCCCAGGGATGTAAGGTCGATGATCTCAGGGGTGTAGGGTCAATGATCCCAGGGGTGTAAGGTCAATGATCCCAGGGGAGTATGGTCAATGATCCCAGGGGTGTATGGTTAATGATCTCAGGGGTGTATGGTCAATGATCCCAGGGATGTAAGGTCAATGATCCCAGGGGTGTATGGCTAATGATCTCAGGTGTGTAAGGTCAATGATCCCAGGGGTGTATGGTCAATGATCCCAGGGATGTAAGGTCGATGATCTCAGGGGTGTAGGGTTAATGATTTCAGGGGTGTAGGGTCAATGATCCCAGGGATGTAAGGTCAATGATCCCAGGGGTGTATGGCTAATGATCTCAGGTGTGTAAGGTCAATGATCCCAGGGGGGTATGGTTAATGATCTCAGGGGTGTAAGGTCAATGATCCCAGGGGTGTATGGTTAATTATCCCAGGGGTGTAAGGTCGATGATCTCAGGGGTGTAGGGTCAATGATCCCAGGGGTGTATGCTAACAAGGTTCTAGTATAAATGGTAACCCACATGTGGGGCTTATGGTTAATGATCCCAGGGGTCTAGTATAAATGGTAACCCACATGTACAGACTAACAAGGTTCTAGTATAAATGGTAACCCACATGTCCAGACTAACAAGGTTCTAGTATAAATGGTAACCCACATGTCCAGACTAACAATGTTCTAGTATAAATGGTAACCCACATGTCCAGACTTACAAGGTTCTAGTATAAATGGTAACCCACATATCCAGACTAACAAGGTTCTAGTATAAATGGTAACCCACATGTCCAGACTAACAAGGTTCTAGTATAAATGGTAACCCACATGTCCAGACTAACAAGGTTCTAGTATAAATGGTAACCCACATGAACAGACTAACAAGGTTCTAGTATAAATACATTAGACTTTTGTTATTTGTCAGCATTGATTCAGCGTATACATGGAACACACACTTTATCAGGGAATGGTAACTTGACTATAGAAATATGTTAAAATCAATTCATGTGAAGCCAAACCTGGGATTCTGTAGCCTTTTTCCCCTATCTTAGTTTACACAAAACCATATGACCAACCAATCCATAAACGAGAAGTTCCAATCAGTGTCCGTAGTCCAGTAATGGTTCGTGAATCTGTTTAATCATAAATACAGGCATACAGCCGAGCTGATAAACCGACAATCAAGTCTCCAACACTACATACGTTCTGTTTGTCATAATTTGGGGGCAGCATTTCAGTACTCTTTATTTCTCTGTTCATTGCTGACCATTGTGGTAGGGGGTACAGTGAATTCTCCCTCATAAACTCTCAATTCTCTGAGTCTGCCGACCTGATTGATTTGTTATCAGTAATTGTGGAATGAAATGGTCGTTGTATGTGGGGCGTACATGCGTTCCACATCCTGTAGTCATTAGCGTGCGACCAATCAGGACACGTTCTTGGCCAAGACTTGATATGATTGTGGAGCATCAGAATCAATAACTACGGGTAATCCTCAACTCTACAGATGCTGCCAAGTTTATCCCGGAAATTGATAACATTCTACTTTCCGTGTCCGTCTTTATGAATTTTTACCAACATAGGCGGGAGGGTCAGCACTCGGCTACGGCTCGGCCAACCAAATCCTGTGACAAATTAAGCCGACGCTGGCTTTACAGCATCAGACTTTTTGCACCATGATGCGTTTTAAATGGCGCCTGTTGCTGACATATGCCACAGAGAGTATCGCAATGCTCTTAGGTAATCAGGGATACTCCCGCTCAGATCCTGCGTCATCAAATTCTCCTCACAAACAGACTACAGTTCTCAACGACACCATAACATCAGATTCAACAATTATGTCCAGGCACTGTCTCTGTGCTGAAATATTACACATAAAATACACATAGCCTGTTGATTGCAATCTTTTAAAGTACTGTCACCTTCACAGAATTATCAAAGTTAACACTTAATATTTTTAAGAAAATAATTAACAAAATTCAATTTTTAGGAAAAGAAAAAAGAAATATGAAGAATTTATTTATTTTTTAAGTAATACAATGTCTATTGTAAAATAAAATGTATAATGGCTTATATTCCTTGTGTATGACATTGGTCTTTATCTGTGTCAGACCAGACGGTAACCATTGTCACCAATATCCAGTCCTGACTACACACATCCTAACGGCAAAACTGATATATAAATATCTTTGCACAACTTATTTAAAAATCTCTTTCCACCATTTACTATTGGTAAGATTGATACTTAATGTCTACAATCATGTCATGTTACTATAATGTCCTTCCACCATTTACTATTGGTACAATTGATACTTAATGTCCTACAATCGTGTCATGTTACTATAATGTCCTTCCACCATTTATTATTGGTAAGATTGATACTTAATGTCCTACAATCATGTCATGTTACTATAATGTCCTTCCATCATTTACTATTGGTAAGATTGATACTTAATGTCCTACAATCATGTCATGTTGCTATAATGTCCTTCCACCATTCACTATTGGTAAGATTGATACCATAAAAACCCATGTATTTTGCGCACCTGTGTAATTTGCGCAGGTACTTTTTGAGTCTGAAAATGGGGAAAAAAGCTACTACTCGAATATTTTGCGCACCCAAAAAATCTGGAAAAAAAACGATGTTCATGCTCCGAAAATCGATCTCTGAATAAAAAAATTTAAAATATATTTCTATGATTTTTTTTTCATTGATGTAAAATGATATTTAAAACCAAGAAGAAACTACATAAAATGTGTATTTTGTTGCTTGTTTTCGAATTATTTTTTGAATTATCTGATCACACATGACACACGTGTGCGCATATCGGCATACATCAATTCATTTTAGCAATATTTTAATAAAACATCTACTTGCTTACAAAAACATATCAATTAATAAGTAATTTGATGTTTACTAACCGCTGGTGCATATCTCCTGGTGAAAGACATAATTAGATACCTTTTATTGATCATAATTACGATTAGTGAGAAGGGCTCATCATGGCGGCTTGGGTTACGTCACTTCAAACCAGGTCATGTCACAGTTCAGTTTGGCCA
>NW_018403602.1:59083-112998 GCF_002113885.1 Mizuhopecten yessoensis | reverse complement strand
TATGTATCTTTTATTAATGTTTGACATAAATAAATTTGTTGATCGTCATTTGTCTTAGAGTTCCGTGTACCAAGGGAAATAATCCAAGATGGCGATCTCCCAGAATCGTCGATCTTTTCCTGAAAAAAACTTGAAATTTTCTATACCTGTGTATTTTACGCACCCCCCACTTTGGGTATTAAATTTCTGAAAAAAAAGTGCGCAAATTACATGGGTTTTTACGGTACTTAATGTCCTACAATCGTGTCATGTTACTATAATGTCCTTCCACCATTTACTATTGGTAACAACATTACTAAAATATCCAAGCTGATCATTACCTGTCATACACATAGATTCTTCTTCTTCATCAATTAATATGAAATAATGAGAAAATTCTCTCTATGCCTTGGAAAATTGACCTAATAATAAGCCCCATCATTCTCCATCACTCTTACATAATCATATGATCCTGTTCGCGGTATGTTCTGTGGTAAATAGGTAATGAAGATATCTGTATTCATAAAACATTAACGAGATAAATCAACAGCTCGGCTATGAATGTCAGCATGGATTGTCGACTCCTACCGAGAAACATACCCAGCTGTAGCTGTTTAGCTCGGCCTGATGGAATTCGTCTATAGCTATATAAAACATGTATTATAGGAGGCATACATTACAGCATTCTAACAAATGTCTCCTTCATAAAATAATGAAGAAATTTCTTCTATAAATTTGTAATCACCATGAAAATCACATTGAGGCGATGCGATGTATAAATGACCTGACGTCACAGTATGTATGGTTAATGCTGTCATTTTCTTTCATGTGCAGGTCCTAGTAATTTAATATTACATAAAACACACAAAAAACATAAAAAAAATACCCAGCAGTGACACTGATCTATTTACAAAAAGAAAACCTGTTGTGACTCTGTAAACCATCTGGTCACCATTATCCTATAGCTTTCATCATTACACTTCACTTTCGCCTTGGACAAACTGTACACACTTTTGGGTAAAGTAGACCTGTGGATGACTCGGGAACATGCCTGATATCAATAGAATTATTTGTTTTGTGTAAGCTTTTTGAAATATGTTTGACTATATATATGAAAGTGTTAATCAGAGATCTAGGACTATAGTTGCCCGTTATCACTGTACAATACTATACAGTATTGTTTACACAGGTTAACCAATAAAATTCTCTGTATCATGTATTGTTTACACAGGTTAACCAATAAAATTCTCTGTATCAGGTATTGTTTACACAGGTTAACCAATAAAATTCTCTGTATCATGTATTGTTTACACAGGTTAACCAATCAAATTCTCTGTATCATGTATTGTTTACACAGGTTAACCAATAAAATTCTCTGTATCATGTATTGTTTACACAGGTTAACCAATCAAATTCTCTGTATCATGTATTGTTTACACAGGTTAACCAATAAAATTCTCTGTATCATGTATTGTTTACACAGGTTAACCAATCAAATTCTCTGTATCATGTATTGTTTACACAGGTTAACCAATAAAATTCTCTGTATCATGTATTGTTTACACAGGTTAACCAATCAAATTCTCTGTATGTATTGTTTAAAACTTAAGAAAATGAGATTCCACGAGCCAAAAGCAAATAGCAATACTATCAGAAAAAATCATTTTTATGAAGCAAAGGGAAAACTATTGGCTTTCATTCCATGCCTCTATAGGTTTACAACTTTCCAATCAATTCAGAAAAAAAATGATGGAAATTACAACTGGGACCTGAATTGCTGAAGTTGAATCCGTGCACTACCTGGTGACCATATGTATAATTAAACACATTCCGTCTCTCACTGCTGCTGGGCTTCATAAGAGTGTGGAAGTACGTGGAAAACTTCCAGCCAAAACCTTCTTCTGCAGTGACAGACGTTTACGTAAACCGCAACAATTAAATAACCTTTAGTTCCATGTAGTATAATTTTTTTCCCACTTTAAACTTTAAATTGATTATGTACATGTATAATCTTGACATATGGTGACAGAACTTGTACAGACAGAAAAATATTTGTATCTGAAAACCTGGATCCTTTCATCCACTCAAAATCACACATTCTATACTTTAGCATCTGGAGAGGACGTTTTCACAGTTCTTTAGCCTGGTGTAATGAGGTTACATTGTACGTTTGTATTTCTGTCGTTCCCCCATAAACCACGGACACTATATTCACACTGACCAGACAGATGGGTAGGATGGACATCATTATACTGGTGTACAAGTGTAAATTACCTACCATGTCAAAAACCTTGGGTGACCTCCATCCACATCAGGGTGTAATAGGCTGGACAAAACCAGCTGACCATTGCTTGACCTCACAGTCAGAAATTGACCACAAGGTGAACACAGACACCACTTATTTGGATCTCAGACTCACGTTTCAGGTACAAAAGCTTGTTAATAGGTAACTCCAGGTAAAACCAATACAGGTACAATGTAACACCACAACTCAATCTACGACAGATGTTAATTACTGTGCAGTTTCTCACCTGCCTGAGGATAAATGGTCTACCAACCATTTTTATTTTTAGACTAACATATAAACTAATATCATTAAGTGTTAATTACCAGAACATCAGTACCATACCAAGTAATCTACATCACTAAGAAAACTGACATCTAATAAATCTTTCAGAATAGTGACCATCAACTTATGTCACCAAGTCTAGTGACTATTTCGACCTGACAGAAGATAACAAAGCTATGACATTCCAGAAGTCAATGATTATATATAGAAATCAAAAAGAACTTAAAAAAGAAAACAAAACCCAGAAAAGTGGAGATAAAATCAGCTTACTGTGTTTTACGTTTGAAATGTAATACAGAATTGATTTTGTCTCTTTATTTTAAGCTTCAAAGTTAAAACTCCTTACTGTGTTAAAAATCAATCAATAGTCATTATGTCATTTTTAGACTACTGATGGCCATTCATAGCCTTTGACTTGGCAACCAATCAAGATAATAATGGAGATAAAGAATTAGGTCGTATTCCAACCATATTAATAGCGCTCCTGAACCGCTCAGTTCTGCGGTATAGACAATTTTATACATACACTGTACAGATCCAAAATAAACAAACCTTGTTACATCACACAGCCACCACTAATGAATCACTATTCATTTGAAATTGGATACCTCTTTGAGAACCCATAAGTGTTGAGTAAATGAAAGCCAACTATATTTATTTCCACTGACAGACAATTAGCACTCGTTTTGGTATCCCTTGTTTGTTCTTTGTTTGTTGTTCTCGGCTCGCTGTCAGATTACAGAGAATATTTCATTAGCATGCAGACAAAAGGCGTTTTAATCATTCATTTTTCCCGTTAACTAGAACATCATCCTCGTCACCCTAAATAGGAGACATCTTTGTAATTAAATAACACAAACGCTCTGTCCACACAAATCTCTGAATTGAGAACTCTTTTTGCACATGTAATCAAATTTTGTCATTACCTATGTTTGTTTGTTGTTATTGATTTTTCTTCATTAAAGTAATAACAGCAAATTATTATCGCATAATTTGTAAGCCTAACACTGCCATCTCTATGTAATTATAAATAGATTTTCTGTACTTTAGCTATATAGGCCACAGGGAGTCTCTTAGTTCTTTGTCATATTTGGCAGCGAAACTGACAATGACATAAGCAGAATCCAATTTCACCATGGAAACAGACTTCACCATGGAAATGGAGGCCCCTGCTGAGCAAGACATCATTTAAAGTGAAGTTGTTAAAATGTAAGAATTAATCAATTTGTTCAAATATAAGAATCTCAATGATCTCCAACAAAAGCATCAGAATCATCTGATTAATTGTAAAAATAGAATCATTTTATCTACAATTTTAATTAGTTTTTCTTAAATTTGCAAGAAAATATTTTCAATAAAATAATTGAGGTAAGAACTTCATCATACAGAGCAGCTTTTCCCCCCCACATCCTCCTGATAAACTTGTAGGCCTACCCTTCCCTTCCATATATATTTGACAGACACATAATGGTTGTTTTAATTCAACCGTTTTACACTGTAACATAACATCTCTAGCAGTTTCTACACCAACAGTGGCACATGGCCATGTTTGTTAATGCAGTTGTGAAGGAAAACACACAAAACTATGTTAAACTTTACTACAGCATGCCCAGCGCATTTCAAACAACAGCATACAGGGAATTTATCAATGGAAGGGAAATTATCCCGAGAGAAACACACCCACACATTTGGCTGATCCCCAAAACTGCAAGTGTTCACCTGGTCAGGTACAACAGACCAGTAAGGGAATATCGTCAGGTTCTACAGAGTACAGACCAGTAAGGGAATATCGCCAGGTACTACAGAGTACAGACCAGTAAGGGAATATCGTCAGTACTACAGAGTACAGACCAGTAAGGTACTACAGAGTACAGACCAGGAAGGGAATATCGTCAGGTACTACAGAGGACAGACCAGTACGTAAGGCAATATCGTCAGGTTCTACAGAGTACAGACCAGTAAGTCAATATCGTCAGGTATTACAGAGTACAGACCAGTAAGGTACTACAGAGCACAGACCAGTAAGGAACTGTAAGGTACTACAGAGTACAGACCAGTAAGGAAATATCGTCAGGTACAACAGACCAGTAAAGGAATATCGTCATGGACAACAGACCAGTAAGGGAATATCGTCAGGAACTACAGACCAGTAAGGGAATATCGTCAGGCACAACAGAGTACAGACCAGTAAGGTACTACAGAGGACAGACCAGTAAGGGAATATCGTCAGGAACTACAGACCAGTAAGGGAATATCGTCAGTACTACAGAGTACAGACCAGTAAGGTACTGTAAGGTACCACAGGGTACAGACCAGTAAGGAACTACAGAGTACAGACCAGAAAGGGAATATCGTCAGGTACAACAGACCAGAAAGGGAATATCGTCAGGTACAACAGACCAGAAAGGGAATATCGTCAGGTACAACAGACCAGAAAGGGAATATCGTCAGGTACAACAGACCAGAAAGGGAATATCGTCAGGTACAACAGACCAGTAAAGGAATATCGTCATGGACAACAGACCAGTAAGGGAATATCGTCATGTACAACAGACCAGTAAGGGAATATCGTCATGTACAACAGACCAGTAAGGGAATATCGGCAGGTACTACAGAGTACAGACCAGTACGTAAGGGAGTATCGTCAGGGTCTACAGAGTACAGACCAGTAAGTGAATATCATCAGGTATTACAGAGTACAGACCAGTAAGGGAATATAATCAGGTACTACAGAGTACAGACCAGTACGTAAGGCAATATCGTCAGGTTCTACAGAGTACAGACCAGTAAGTGAATATCATCAGGTATTACAGAGTACAGACCAGTAAGGGACTACAGAGTACAGACCAGTAAGGGAATATTGTCAGGTACAACAGACCAGTAAGGGAATATCATCAGGTTCTACACAGTACAGACCAGTAAAGAACTACAGAGTACAGACCAGTAAGGGAATATCGTCAGGTACTACAGACCAGTAAGGGAATATCGTCAGGTACTACAGAGTACAGACCAGTACGTAAGGCAATATCGTCAGGTTCTACAGAGTACAGACCAGTAAGTGAATATCGTCAGGTATTACAGAGTACAGACCAGTAAGGGAATATCGTCAGGTAGTACAGAGTACAGATCAATATAAGGGAATACCTGTCATCCAGGTACGTCTTGATTGCTGTCCATTGTTTGTGCAGACAAAACCATGTGTCCTGATTACATATTTGGTCATCACTGGTTTACTTCCCTTAGATGCTGCTAAGCAACTATACTGTTGTTCATAGAACATCTGCCACAGAGCTTATTGTGGCTAATTTAATCACACAGAGATGATGTGCCTGCAGTGTTTAGATATTAGGACATATGTCTGCAACCCAGTTAGAGAGAAAAAAGGTCAGACCTGAAATGGTAATTCATCAATGATAAATGTTGGTTGTGACATGTTAGGGGTGTTCAGTCTCTGTTACAGCTGTGGTCACATGACCATGGCCACTAGTCAGGTACTAATGGGGCTTTTCTATAGTGCTAACACACTGAAATGTTACACGTTGGTTAAACTATTCTGACAACAGGCCAACCAGAGGTAATTTGTCAATTTAAACATTAGGCTCAAGGTAGCGATACTATTACTGTTATAGTGATGTACAAGGTAAGACAAATCTCTGAAATTCACTTTAAGTTTTAACACTGATCTGACATCGAGTTGTCATTTCCATGTAAAAGACATTTAAGGACAAACAAGATAATGGTTGTGGTTTTTATTTCAGCTCTCCGATGAAATAGTGTGAACTGAGGAAAAAATATTGTTTTGTTTTACAATAACTTTCATACTTAAACAATAAATGCTTGTCTTAAATAAAGGCAAGAAATGAGTGTGCATGGGTAGGTGCTTTGGAACTAACCTTAAAGTCGGTTACAGGAGACAAGAAATGTTTTTATTTGGCCTAATGACAATCAAAATGCCCTATAATTTATATCTCAGTATGGGTTTGGTTGGTACAGACTGTTCCCATTAATTACACTGTAATTGGTGCTTTACCAGATAATTAAATAACCTCGTCAACCTATCTCCTCTCAATTAAACTTAGGTGTGTCAGCACCCATTGTCAGCACATCAGGGTTGTTTATATTTAAATTACAAACATTATGAATTATGTTATTTTCTTAATCAATAAAATTTGATAGAATTTATGATACTGAGTAACGTGTCAATATGATACAGAAAAGATGTGTACCACCTCGTTATGTTTATAATAAAGCACTGTACCTTTTACGATACTTATGTAGGCCACGAAACATACAAATGAGTACCCAGAGATGTACCACCCTACAATCAGTTGGGACATCTGTCTGTCACAGGTACGTTCCACAGACATCTGTCTGTCACAGGTGCGTTCCACAGACATGAGTAGACATTTACTTAACACTAATGCTGTTGTAATTTGGACATCTCCAGAACAAAACCCCATTTACAAAAAAATGCAGGTGCATTGTGCGTTTGGTGTTCTGCTGGATGCACACAGAGCCCCCAGCGTGTTTGCTGCCACAGTATGTTTGGTGGGCCCAGAACTGATGCTGTCGGCACCCTGACGCTACGTAATGACTCCTTTTTACCCCGCTAAACATTTCTACCTCTCAGCAGTATGACAGAGGTCTCTACACTGATGTATAACACAGAACGGCTGTTGTAAGTTATAACCTTACCCACAATAGCAATCTTCCCTGTATATTATTGTTTGTGTCACAGACAACAGAATCAAATATACAAATCCAATTATAAAAGTAAAAGAAGTTCAACAACTCCTGAAATCTGGTTTCCATAAAGTATATTCTTCTTTAGCCTGGTTGCTGTCATGTTTCAGCCTGCTAAGCAGTGAAATGGATTTGAATATAACCTTTTAATACTTAAACACAAAACAAAAATAACCAGAAATAATGATGTAGTTACCATGTTTTATCTCCTTACAAGGAACTTTAATAAATAACAATTGTGCTTCCAAATGATATTTTTTTCTGTCTTGTTTAATTATTTTTGTTTTGTTTTCTTCATTAAGCAGGAACTAATCTGCGGATGAAGATATTAAGGAGAAGTAACTGCTGACAGGTGGAGCCACCTGTCTTCTGTTAGCAGTGCCCCCTGATCGCCTATCATTGACAGCCAATCACAGGGGGGTTGACTTGGTGCTCCTGACATAAGCTCCATCTCATCACTTCACGCCAAATCCCATAGGTCAAAAGATAAGGCCATTCCCAACTTATCAACATCCCTCAACAATTTAGACAATATCCTAGGTAACGACCCAATGTTGACCTCTGGCATCTCACACAATGGTACTGCCAGTGCCACTTACGGCCATTGTACTAGAGATTCAGACAAAAGCCTATGCAACAGGAAGTGGTGACCTATGACCTTTATCACCATGGTGATACGAAGGCATTGTAGTCTGGATAGAGGTTCAGCCAGCATACAGATAAACTTCTACCTACTATCAAACATCCCTCAAATACTTGGACAGTATCATGTTTCAGGGCCAAGCTGACCTCTGACCTATCGCCTAGATGAACACAGCTGAGGTTTTTCAGCTTGGTTGAATGTCAAATTAACACAGAGTTGAGGTAGATAGCACCAGAAATTGGTGAAGAGTTCCTTCCAATAAATCCTTACTCAAGACATCATTATCTGTACACCAATATGGAGACATCAGCCTCATGTCAGTCATATAGGCTTTTGGAAGAAATGCAACATTTGGAAACAGAATCAGCGTGATAGGATTAAGAAAGATGTAGATCCCACTTGCGTGCAGCCATCCAGATCGGACAGGGTGAAGTAAAAGCTATTACGTTGTCTGGCACAACAATTACGACAGCGTTCCTGATTCCTTGCAGCGCCATGTTGGTTCGACCAGAGCTCAGGAAGTGCACATCCTTGTCAGCGACATGCTTCATTACAATTGTCAGCCTTTAACAGCAGCAGATCACTGCAAGATCTGTCCGACCTAGGCCCATTTATTGAGCTAGAGAAGGGCAGATAATGGAGAAAATAATGCACCATTAAATAACGCCGTTAAACCTGTATAATCTTTATTCACACAGACAGTAGCTGCTCTTTTGTATATAATCACCAGGCTTCTTTTAGGCCCACAATGATGTATATCAACCTGTTAAAAAACATCGTAATTCTTATCCTTGTTATGTAATATAGTCTTTTGTTTTCAATTCTTCCCTGAATGTAAACTAAACAAGAGGCTTCAGAGGCCTGCATCACTATCCTGTTTAATATCTGAACTCTGGAAAGACAGGCTAATTTTCTACTCCAATACAAATTCTAGCCTATGCTTACAAGATTTATCGTGACCCTCAATTGACATCAAGATATGGATCAGACTGCATATTCGTAGCATATAAAACAGGTTTTCAGAAGAAGATTTGAAAGCTTTATAAATATCAACTTTTCAACAACAATTTATACAGAAATATTTTTTCAAGTTTTGATTTGTATGGTACAGAGATATCCCTAAACTGACCGAGCTAGGGACGCTGGGAAGTTAATGAACTGGGATGACCCCTTCTACTGTCGGAGAGTTCAGAGCTGGACTGGTCCTTAACTTACAAACATCAACATGACCATCACCTTATATTCTGGTCCTTAACTTACAAACATCGACATTACCAACACCTTATATTCTGGTCCTTAACTTACAAACATCAACATGACTAACCCCTTATATTCTGGTCCTAAACTTATCAACATCAACATGACCATCACCTTATATTCTGGTCCTAAACTTACAAACATAGACATGATCAACCCCTTATATTCTGGTCCTAAACTTACAAACATCGACATGACCAACACCTTATATTCTGGTTCTAAACTTACAAACATCGACATGACCAACACCTTATATTCTGGTTCTAAACTTACAAACATCGACATGACCAACACCTTATATTCTGGTTCTAAACTTACAAACATCGACATGACCAACACCTTATATTCTGGTTCTAAACTTACAAACATCGACATGACCAACACCTTATATTCTGGTCCTAAACTTACAAACATAGACATGATCAACACCTTATATTCTGGTCCTAAACTTACAAACATCGATATGACCAACACCTTATATTCTGGTCCTAAACTTATCAACATCAACATTACCAACACCTTATATTCTGGTCCTAAACTTACAACCATCGATATGACCAACACCTTATATTCTGGTCCTAAACTTAAAAACATCAACATGACCAACACCTTATATTCTGGTCCCAAACTTACAAACATCAACATGACCAACACCTTATATTCTGGTCCTAAACTTACAAACACCAACATGACCAACACCTTATATTCTGGTCCTTAACTTACAAACATCAACATGACCAACACCTTATATTCTTGTCCTTAACTTACAAACATAGAAATGATCAACACCTTATATTCTGGTCCTTAACTTACAAACATCGACATGACCAACACCTTATATTCTGGTCCTTAACTTACAAACATCAACATGACCAACACCTTATATTCTGGTCCTAAACTTACAAACATTGACATGACCAACACCTTATATTCTGGTCCTTAACTTACAAACATCGACATGACCAACACCTTATATTCTGGTTCTAAACTTACAAACATCGACATGACCAACACCTTATATTCTGGTCCTAAACTTACAAACATCAACATGACCAACACCTTATAATACAGATCCCGTCTATAGGTAGAATTTTGTAATTAAATTAGTCACAGACTATATTCCATACACTACTCCAGTTACCCTAGTAATCACATGAACACTTATAGAGGTTTAATGTACTAAAACGGACCTGGAGAAGAAACAGTCAATAAAAAATACACAAAAAGGCTTCATCGTTCATCACAATTTTTTTTTCTTTTGAATAATTCCTCACTTCTTGTTGAAACAACGTTTACTACCCCCTTGAAGACATGTCACCGTGTATAATTATTATGTGAGCATCACGTTTACCAGCCAGACACATCAAACTGCTTCCAGTGTCAACTCTTGAGATGCAGTCGTCCTGAATTACTCTTTTTTAACACCACTTTTGACAGAAAAATATGAATGGCCGGAATTGGTATGATTCACCAGCTTTGAGAGGACTCTGTCAGTGACTCAGTGTCCTACAGAGGTCGGCTGTTACAAGTGGGCGTGTCCGACTGGCTGAGGAAAGGGAGGGGGAGGGGAAGCAACATATTAAAACTTTCCTGATTTCAGTCATTCAATTACGCAGTAATTACAATTTAAATCCCAACATGGAGAAATGTGCAATTTTCATTAAAACGGTGTCTGATCTTAGAACAGTGTGGAATTCTGCCACCTTATCAATTAAGTCTTTTCCCCTCGCAGGATGTCTCCAAAAGTTAAGATCAGAAGATCCTATCTACTCCAGCATCAATTTGTAAATGAATATTTAATCGTATTAGCCATACATATTAACAGAGGTGGCATGTGTTGATGCAGTTTTAAGAATCACTGTTCTCTAATCAACCACCAAGGACCCACACAAGGGCTATGTATCGTGGAGATATGCATCATGTGTGGGAATTTAATGTCTATTTGGACTAAAATTTAATATTTCTTTACACAAGGTTATACACTTGTATATATATCTTTTGATTTACATTAGAACACATACTATATACTGTATTATAAGCTATCATAAGAGATGTCTTGTCATCAAAAAACAAGTATCATTGGAAACCAGCTATCATAAGATACAGCTCTACCAGAAATAATTTTCACCCCAGTCACCTCCATAACGAGGCCAAATTGACCATGACAAGAAACACTAGTACAAGTTCTCTTTCGATCTGTGCACCAGAACATTATTATTCACACTTATTCATAAAGGTTAGATATCTACAGGATTGTCGTTGTTTTCACATTCATGAAACTCATGACAGGTGTTTTTTATTGAAAGGTAATATCTTAGGTCAGATTGTCTCTATCAACAGGTGGTCTTTGTTGAAAGGTACTAGCTTAGTTCAAGTGGTCTCTATTGACAGGTGGTCTTTATATTGTATATTTAACCATTTAGATAAGATAACGTTAAATGATATTCAATCGATGAATTAAAGCAGGACATGACAATAAGTCTGTAACTATAATGGACTGTGATATTAGACGTCCCCAGAATAAAGTGAGCAGACACTAGCCACGTCACAATGCAGTGGAAATATAGAAAGCTATCAAAATATGGATCAATATGTTGATTCCTTTGTGTGGTAATGGAAGAAGATTCATGTATTGCAGGTTACGGACTGATGAATCATGCCAGGCATCAGAGAAACAAAGCCCGAATCCACACCACAGAACAAAGCTAGTTCTGCATAAATCATCCTTACAGTTAGCCAGGCATGAACAGAAGGATGGACATTAATCAAATCAAAATGTTGTCATAACACAGTAAACAGGTTTTTTGGCTTAGCACCCCAATCAGAAATATATTGAACTGTATCCATTATATTTTATTATATAAAAAGTTTATCCTGTCTAGAATGAACACACTGTAAAACCTGTCTAAAGTGAACATTAATATTTCTATGTATATAAGGCGTTTTTTTTTCAAATTAACAGGTCAATTTACATAAATAAAATTTGAAAGTTTTCTCCCTTTAAGGACAACTCTCAAGATCATGATTCATATCTCAGGCCCCAGAATCCCTGAGGCTCCCCTACCCCCATATAAAAAGGACGCTACTGTTTTATGAAAACCTGGAGTAGAACTCTCTAGTGTTTTGCCTGTAGTGGGACAAGGTTCCTTAAGTTAAGAAATGCTTGTGAAACATGGACCAGATACTGACAGGCCTGGAGCACATGTTTTACAAAGTGAATCATAAACATCCGGGTACATCAATTGTAATGACAATAATTAGTCTATGTATGTTGAATAATATATGTTCTTAGGAACTGTTGGACTGATTGGTGTGTAGGATATGTGTATTATATATACTGTAAAATACCGCAGAGTAATTTCATATTTAGGTAGGGCTCATCTCAAATATTGTACACTGTATATTGTTATCATTATTTTTATAAAAATGTATACACTTGTTATTTGGATCATGTTGAAAGGTCTGGTCGATACAATTTTCTGTAACAATACAGGACTTAAGGACTTACTCAGGACTTTATCCTTTACTTTGAAACTTGATCTGCAATTGGCTTAATTTTGAAACTAGACTTGACATTAATTGGCTTAATTTTGAAACTAGACTTGACATTAATTGTTAGTTGGCTTAATTTTAAAACTGGACTTGACATTAGTTGGCTTAATTTTAAAACTAGACTTAATTGACATTAGTTGGCTTAATTTTGAAACTAGACTTGACATTAATTGGCTTAATTTTAAAACTAGACTTGACATTGGCTTAATTTACAGATCACTGTATCTATATAGACAACTGAATCAATAAAATGAATCTTTTTGTAATTCAAACTTTGACAAAATTAAATAATTAACAGAATCGCACACACTCATGAATTAAATTCACGAAGATTTAAACACTGATTATTGGTTATCCTGCGTCAATATATCGGATCTAATTCTGTCTTGCTTTCAATTACGCATGGACTATAAATAGATTATTTATGTTGCGTTTTCTTCTGATTAATCTCATTTTCAGTTAACTTCAAACCAACATCAAAGAATCTGCAACAAATCCAAATATCTCTGAAACAAAGCTGATTATTGTATCTTGTATCTTGAGTATTAAGCAATCAACGTTTATACTGGATTGTAGGAGTACAGCATTATATAGAGCAGAATCAGATTTCCTTACCAATACCTGTTTTATTTCAATGAGTTGGTCGAACAAATTGAAACACCAGTGAACACACTGAAAACTCTTCCAATCACTTTGAGTATGACTGCTATTCTCTAGAAACAAGGAATATTTTATTATATTAATGTTATGTTTAGACTGCAACAAAAACTTTTCAACTCAAAGCTTCATGAACAAATGGATGTATTGCTTGGCGAGCAATCCATAGGTTACAGATTTTAACTCATTCACCCCTGAAGACACATTTGAACTCTTCCAATTCAAAGGTTGGAATAGTTCATTATGAAATTTCAGGGGTGAATGAGTTGATTGTACATTGGATTACTGTTGCCTTCTAGCTTTGAGCTAGAGGGAATTTCCCTTTAGCTCAGTGGTAGAGCGTCGGACTAGGAACCTAGGGATCACGGGTTCAAACCCCAGTGGAACCACACTATTCTCTTTCCTGTTACACATATTACCCCTCCTTCGGACAAGCTTTGGTATCAAAAATGAACAAAGGTCCCACTTGATACATTCAAAGAGGTACTCACATACAAGTTTTGGTAGTTGTAGGTGACAGAGTATACGACCCTGATGAGTTGATTCATGATAAACCAAGGGCCATAGCTTTACATATATAGCAGGGGACAGGACTACTCCTATAACATAAGAGGCCGCTGGTCAGCCTTTTTTCTATCGGATAAGATTATGCTGACTGCGACCTCTTATTTCTTCCGCCCGAAAATCCGGACGGAACAAAATCGGCTTCAAAAACTCACTTAAGTCGTTAACAGTTCATGACAACGATGTCTACTCACAGTTCATATAATACAGATCCCATATTTATGCCACAGACACAAATATATAATATATTAAGGAATAGAACACTCAAAATACATGTCCATGTTGTTATAGCACTTCTCTGACCTACTTTTAAAACATGGCTTCCTGGGTTAAAACAAAACAGCAGGGGGGATTTCAACGAAATGATACAGTGTTTGTTTGTATTCCGCTTGTAGAACATTACATGTAATTCATTTTTTATTAACCAGAATTCACAGCAACTATTGTCTGCTTCACTTCGAAAGAGGAAAAACTTATTATTTATGTCTTTGACACGAAATTCTTCTCATTTAATCATGGATTTATGGAAAGGAATATTTATATGACCCTGTACATTTAAATGTATGTAAATGCAATATACTTTTGCTAAATCCGAACTTTGAAAATTTGATCATCAGCAACGGGAAAATCAGCTGTGGCTTGTCAAAAGTATCTCGCCGTGTTAAACCTCTAACATTGTCGGGGTATAGGGACAGGACACCATTTCAATATGTGACTCTGTAATCCTGAGATGTACTTAATTGTAAAATTTATCCTTTTTTTATGAGAGTATATGAGATTTATGTCGGACAATGTGACGGGTGATAAAGGTGGCGCTAATTTACGTTTTTAGTACAACACACATCATCAAAAGCAAAAATTGTATATGACGCAGAAACCTTGACTTTTAACAAATTGATCAATTTTGTGGACTCAAAGAATTAAAAGTACCTGTCCATGATGTTTCAAAATTATTAATTTAAAAGTAGCAGTTTCTGTAGGTAACCTCTGTATGTATGTGGTGAGATACTATTTGTAAAGTTGACAGAATCAGTTACATTGTAAGTAAACCAGCCCTCCCAGTGATGGGGGGGTCACATTTTGGTGAAATAATTCATCAGCTATAAAATCAGTCTGAACCAAATGTAATGTAAACAAGTGTGCCCTGTCCACTCTCATGAGAAGGAATCTTTCCAGCATCTGAAGCCTGAATGTTGACAAGTTTCCTTGGGAGGGGGTTGGGGGCAGGGAGTCAGGGACGGGGGGGGGGGGAACAACATAATAATATCTACAGTCCCCAGCTCCCCTTCTCCATATCTGGTATCAGTAAGTCCCAAACAACTCATATAAACATTTAAAATAAAACACATCCTTCACTGTCAAATGGAATATATTTCAGTGCCATTTTGATAAGGATTAAATATATCATGCATGTCCCAATTTATTGCGTATGGTAAACATTTATTCATTAAAAGTACACACAGATATAGAATTTTCATCTATTTTTTTAGTGCAAAATTTCCTTTTTTTGATTAAAATTGTGAAAGTGTTATTACTTCTAAGCATAAAGAAGCCTACTTCTTCAGCGAACATTCAGTGCAAAAAGCCTATAACATGTACAAAAAACTTTTATAACATCAAATGTTGGCCCTGCGTTTCTCCCCCTCCCGGAGGTGTTGAGTGGCGGAGAAGTGGGGGTGCTTGGCTGTCAGATAACCCTTACACTGTATGTCTGGGTTAAAAGAAAAATTCAAAACTGTGAATTCCGTGTAGTAAAAGTATGTGACACTTCAACAAAACAGTCTATCACCCGAGACTACATATCCCTCTCATAGTTCTGTACAAACCCCCCACAACCACCAGAATTTCTGTTTCTCCAGCTCATTAAAAATGTCTTGACAGAAAACCCCAAGTAGATGTTCTAACTGAGGTAGACACTGTTCTCATTTGTCAAAAGATAATTGGATGGTGATTAAAATGTTGATAGCATATGGTCGTAAACATCATATGTAGCTAGCTTTCTTTGTTCATAAGCTGTGTCTGTAGAGTAAAACATATCTCTGTGAGTGGCATCTGTGTCAGAAGGTGCCACGATTTATAGGACCCTGGTATGTGTTAACAATTCTAGCCGCAAAGATTCACTTGAAATCACCTAACAAATGGAATAAACATGCTACAATCTTAAAAGGAGGAAAGTCAACCCCCACAACGAAGCATAGCAAGACGTCTTCTACAAACTACAATCAAATTTAAACTCAGAAATTTTTCAAAGACAAAAAATTATAAATGTTGCTAGCTGGGTTTTTTTCAGTGTTGTTGTATATGGCTGTCATGAAATGTGCTCCGTCTTTTGCACACAAGAATTTCTATTGCTTCGGCAGGCATTTAAGTGTTCTGGGGCTTCAATTAAATAGCAATATCGGCGACCTCATTGGCTGAACATCATTAGATTTTTTTGTTCTTTCGACCACAATGACAATTTAGACATTATAAATACTAAAAATCTTTTTCATCTTTTCAGGTAGAGTTGGGGGTAAAATGAGTTCTGGGTTCGTCACAAAGTTTGACCGTATTCTTTTTATACAGGAGGGATATATCCTTCCAATACCACACTCGTAGCCACTACTGTGACCGGTGGTGTAGTCCCAAACTAGTGGCCACTACTTTGACCGGTGGTGTAGTCCCAAACTAGTGGCCACTACTGTGGCCAGTGGTGTAGTCCCAAACTAGTGGCCACTACTGTGACCGGTTGTGTCGTCCCAAACTAGTGGCCACTACTGTGACAGGTGGTGTAGCCCCAAACTAGTGGCCACTACTGTGACCGGTGGAGTAGTCCCAAACTAGTGGCCACTACTGTGACTCGTGGTGTAGTCCCAAACTAGTGGCCACTACTGTGGCCAGTGGTGTAGTCCCAAACTAGTGGCCACTACTTTGACCGGTGGTGTAGTCCCAAACTAGTGGCCACTTCTGTGACCGGTGGTGTAGTCCCAAACTAGTGGGCACTACTGTGACCGGTGGTGTAGTCCCAAACTAGGGGCCACTACTGTGACTAGTGGTGTAGTCCCAAACTAGTGGCCACTACTTTGACCGGTGGTGTAGTCCCAAACTAGTGGCCACTACTTTGACCGGTGGTGTAGTCCCAAACTAGTGGCCACTTCTGTGACCGGTGGTGTAGTCCCAAACTAGTGGCCACTACTGTGACTAGGGGTGTAGTCCCAAACTAGTGGCCACTACTGTGGCCAGTGGTGTAGTCCCAAACTAGTGGCCACTACTGTGGCCAGTGGTGTAGTCCCAAACTAGTGGCCACTACTTTGACCGGTGGTGTAGTCCCAAACTAGTGGCCACTACTGTGGCCAGTGGTGTAGTCCCAAACTAGTGGCCACTACTGTGACCAGTGGTGTAGTCCCAAACTAGTGGCCACTACTGTGGAAAAGTAAAATTTAGCCAATGTATCAAATGTGAAGTTTCACTGATGCCACACTAGTATCCATCATTGTGGAAAAGTGTAACTATTAACTGATTTATTAAGTATCAGTTGTACATTTCCACATTAGAATCCACAGCTACAATTAAGTGGAGAGTTCCTTGATCCACACTAGTTCCTGACATTGTAATAAAGTGTAAAGTTCCACCGAAGCCACATACTAAGTATCCACAGCTGCAGTTAAGTAAAGGGTCCCTTGATGCCACACTAAAATCCACAAGTATAGTTTTATGTTAAGTTCTTTGATGCCACATCAAAATCCACAAGTATAGTTTTATGTTAAGTTCTTTGAAGCCACACTCTAATCCATAAGTATAGTTTAATGTCAAGTTCTTTGAAGCCACACTAAAATCCACAAGTATAGTTTTATGTTAAGTTCTTTGATGCCACACTAAAATCCACTGGCACTGCTTCAGGTAAGTGGAGAGTTCATTGATGCCTATAAAATTCCACTGAAGCCACATTAAAATCCACAACTATAGTGAAGATGTCACACACTAGTATCCACCAGACTGTGGCTAGGTGTGACAAAGGACTCTATTGATCAGCCATCTGGCTGGTGTCAGTGATACTTGACTAGGGTAACAATAATTGAGCTGATTGTAATGTCCCTTAAGACAGGTTGAAAGGAATCAATTAAAAATCTCTCTGGTAAAACCACACCTTGGTAATATGACTTAGAGGTATGTTACACTGTCATGTATATTGGCTAATACATATATCTTGTTGCATGTGATAATAGCTATTTGAACTTATGTATTACATACCTACTAGTTTGGCATAAGCCTAATTATCTAATCAACAGAGAACTGCTTGGTTCACTTAAACCTGGTTATATAGTTAACCTGGTTATCAATTCATACAGTACTTCTACATTTACATAAACTTCATTATCTACTTTATACGTAACTTTTTCATTTACACAAACCAGGTTATTAAGATAAATAAGTTTAGACTTTTTTTGTATGTCTGTTTAAAACAATGTAAGTCAAAAAGTTAGAAATGGAAAAAATATCAATTAAGCCTAGTTAATTGAACATAGTTAATATAAACCAGGTTATCTTGTAACTAAAATCTCTCAGTATTTCAAACATTTTTTTGAAGAACATGAACCTGGTTTATATTAACTATAGTCAATTAACTAGGCTTAATTGATATTTTTTCCATTTTTAATTGATTTTATTTAGATTTTTGACTTACATTTACTAGAACTTTACTTATATAGAATATTTTGGTAGAAAAACTTTGTCCTTAAGTTACAGAAAATAATTCTCTAGTTACAGGAATTCTTCTCTAGTTACAGGAATTCTCTAGTTACAGGAATTCTCTAGTTACAGGAATTCTCTAGTTACAGGAATTCTAATTCTCTAGTTACAGGAATTATCTAGTTACAGGAATTATCTAGTGACAGGAAGTCCAGTATTTAGAACTTATTTCCAAACATGAATGTGATGAACTCAAGTATAGTTAGAATCTTGCTTTCATTTAACGACAAAACAGGTTTTAATATACTGTAAATTACATGGCAAAACATTTTTTTTATAAATAACTGAAATTATACATGAAATGATTATCCTATCTGAAGAAAAAAGAGAAAATGTAATTGTTATCCTTGTCTATTAGAATCTAAGATAATCCAAAATTTGCTATTTTTTATGAGTGATTTCATTTTCACAATGCATTTCAAACTTTTATTTTATATCATTATATTTAGCTTAAATATTTGGGGGGGATGATAAAATGAGTGGACAAAACATTATCTTAATATTCACATCATCCAAGCAATAAAAAATTCTTTGTAAAATCATAATTAATCGCAACTGAAGAATTGGTTTGCGTAAAAAACACCAAATTGTCAATGAAAGACCTTGATTCCAGTTATAGTTACGCAGATTTAAAAATAACAATTTTGTGAATCAAAATTGATATCAATAAGTATTGTTCTTACAATCACAGAACAACTTCACAGTTTGATTAGCAAATGAAATTCTAAAAAAACATTTGTTATGTTACAGTAAAAACCTTGACAAATAAATTATTTATATATATATATAAATCCTTTAGCAATAACAAATATCTGAGGTTAATAAAGCCAAGTAATGACCTCAGTTAGTGATGATAACAGTTTATTTCCTCTTTCTTTGTTAATCATATATAAGAGGAAGGGTAGGTTCCATATTTAGGATTTCCTTCTATTTCTAATTTTGATTCAGAGTAATTTAATCAGAAACAGGATAGTATATACAATCCTTGACCCATACAAATAAATTCTGACCACTGGATTCAGATCTGTTTATAATAGGGACTGGTCAGTGATACACATGTACTCCAGATTGTTGATGGGGAGGAGGAGGAGGATGCTCCACAGATAAGAGGGGGCAATTACTACACCAGTAGTACTATCTAGTAAGAAGGAGGGGTATGAGGGAGGGTTATGTATGTATGTTGCTGTTTCCCCTCCTCACCTGAGACATCAGAACTAAATGCCTCCCCTAATCTGAACCGTGCCACAGGGAGGCAGATGCTGCAGTGTACACCCATAAAGGTGATCTGTTACAATCTATAACCTCACTGGTCTGTGTTGTATCATTCCATCCTTGGTGGGGAAAATTTATACAAACAACCAAAAATTACAACAATAAACAATTATTTACTTAAATTAAACTCATTGTCTAAGACTAAAAAAATTAAATTAAAAAATAAAATCAGAAAAATAAACCAGGCTTGTATCGTTATTTGTTACGAGTTTCATCTGTAGGAATTGTCAACAACTTACCATTGAGTAATTTCTTCACAAAGAGTGTCACAGGAAAAATCCCAAAAATTAAATCCTCAGACTTCAGAAATGAATCGGTTAGAAATAACCCTGTCCTGATGTAGAAATAATGAGACAAAAATCGGCAAAGTGAAAATAACGCTTAATCCACAGCGACGAAGAATAATTTCCGTATAAATCACAAGAATAACAGAATATATCCTTTAAAAGCCTCCAAATAAATCCTTCGAATGATTAAAATAATTTCTCGTTACAAGTATAAATCCTGTAACAAGTTTAATCCAGTGTTACATGTTTGGGAGGAGTAGGCACAGTGATAGACACGCTGGGAGGGAGCAGTCAGTCGCTGTGTGAGCAGTCCCCGTGTATCAGCCTGCTGTATCAGCCGTGGTAGTATCAGAGCTCCCTGTGACCAGCACACAGAGGTATCAGTCTAATACTGCAGTCACACTGTTACAGTCAATTAATGCTGGGAATTCTGTCCTTTACTCCAAAGCCTCTCTTCATTCCTCCGTCTATAAGCTATCTCCTTTAAGTGTCATACACATGTGAGACGGTCGGAGTGTAACTGTGTGTGAGAGTCTGATCATCAGAAACAGCAGATGTGTAATTGTTCCTCAGAACAATGGGCCTGGCTTTGCTCAGCTCCTGCTGCCAGTATACCGACTCCTTTGTAAGGTGGGCAGCTTAGCCAATAGTCAATAATCCCCTTCTCTCCTCTTGTCAGCCTCCGCAGCAAGCCCTAGGCCTATGGGGACTAATAGGCAGGGACAAAACCTTGTTATTGTGAATTTCTCTGATAAATCAATTAGTGCTGTGATGCAACCTTGCCATGGAGTCCAGTGGAATCTACACTCAGCCAGCAGTCAATACCTACTCAACCAACCACCATTATACACACAGCTTGCCAGTAAATACTCTTAGTTTTTTGTTCTTTGTTTTTTGCCTGCAGGCTACAATTGTAATGAATATTTCAACTTTAATAGTTGTTTTTTTTCCTCCCAGAGCGATTCTGCTTCCAAGGCGTATTTATCTTAGCCGTTTAAGTACATGGGTGAATATTTGTATTTGAATAGTCTGTGTTGTCCGTGTTAATTCAATATCATTGTTTTCCCTACCTCTCTGTTCTTGTACCATTATCGGCTATATTTACCCATAATTCAGTACCTACATACATCAATGCTGCGGACAAAACACACTATATAGATTGGGTATTCAAACCTATTCTCAAACAGTATATCGTATTTTTCTGCCAATATCAGACCTCTTAAAAAAAGAGTTTCATTTGTCTTACTGCATTGAATGTGAAGGTAAAAAGTCATTTTAACAGGCATTTTATGTATTTCCGACAGGATTCCCGTGTGCAATGGTACTTCATTTCATATATTTATGAACAGGAATGCATTAGATGTCCATTTTTCTTTGTGTACTTTTAAACAGCAACATTACCATACAAAGAAACAATTTTCTGACTAGGCAGCAAATGAATGCCAACTGGTGTAAATCTTAGAACACATCAATAAAGTAGACATTTTATTAGGTACCAGTAATTTTGTTTAATTCATTTTTTTTCTTTGCGGGTTATTCTTAATATTATCAATATTTTTTACTTTACAATTGATTACTATGATGCTATAAAAATTTAATATTTTTTTAGATGCTCAGTCATACAATACACAAAGCTGCAATTTAGAATGCCACCCAAATATATAAAATAATTTTATTAAAAGTTACAGAAGAAATAGAGTGAAAAACAAAATTGAAAAGCAATCTCAAGTAGCTATTACTATTTGTTGTTTTGCTGTGGTTTGGTTCAGCATTACAAAAGCAAAGATAATTAGAAAACAAAACTTAATAAATATCTTAGAATCGTATTTTCCAGCTCAGTGACGAGGACTGTTTTACTATTCCCAGGGATGCGGCGCTGTCCAAAACCTATCAATATGTACGCATATATGAGCTGGCAAACGCTATCTCATCTAAATATGTACCACGGAGAAAATTTAATGATGTCATGCAAGGGGCCTTGCCTTGGTGTGGTCTGTAAATGGTGAAACCAGAGCGGAGTGCCAGTGAGTACTGGTAACAAAGACTTAACACTGTATAGAATCAATAGTGTTTTGGAGATCAATAACACAACTTTAGAGGTATCGGGCAGACATTATCTAAGTCCTTCCTGTCCTCTACAAACATATCACCATACAACCACATCGTACCGCTGTGTAACCCAATCACAATCAAAGACCAGACGCCTTCCGTAGTGGCACCAACTCAATCCGATTCCCGAGTAGTTAAGGACGACAATTGGTTCAAAACCATTAAAGAGCATTGCTATTATCATGGATAAATTCGCATCAAAGTTCAAACTTGAAATAGAACATATATCGATAAATGTTTAATATTTATTATCCAGGTTTTTTTTGTAAACATTTCTTTATAAACATGTTTTTTATAAGAGTAAAATTTACTTAGAAAGTAGATCAATATGGCTTAACACAGCAGTTATAATCATTGCTAAACTAAATTGTCAATCCTTTTTAATTCCATCAAAATTGTTTTGAGTTTGTAAATTGGTGAGATTGTCAAAGTAAACTTTTTCACTAATTTGTACACAAGGTCAAACAAACAAATGTTGTGTTAAAGGCTACTAGCCAATAACTGTTATGGTTAAGGCCAAACAAACAAATGTCCCGTTAAAGGCTACCAGCTGATAACTGTTATGGGTAATTAACTATATCCTTCATTATTTGTTTTACAGATTAAAGAAATTAAAAATACTCCCTCATGTTTCAGCAGAGAAAAAACACAGAATACAAATTTTGCACATTTCTTTTATTTTGGTTGAAGCATAAATTGAATCAATAAAGAATGTTGATTTTGATATATTGTTTTTAACTATCAAAACAAAATTCTTATTTAATCAGAATCATAATTCACAGATAAAACATTAGTGTAAACTAATCATGGAGTTTTTATGAAAAAATTGTACTTTGATAACAACAAGGAGGAAATCTAAGGAGGATGTAACAGTTAATTAGGTAAATGACGAGCCGTTAGTAGGGGAGGATGTAGAAACGTCCATCAACAATGTTGGTTATCGTTGTCAATGAGCAGACGACAGATGGAACGGAGCAATGTCTAGATACCAAAGACAATGAGGGCTATTTTTAGAAACTTGATGAATAATTCCTGTAGCCGATTAACTATCATTATTGTCAACATATGGTATAGATTATATCAAATCAAGAAAACATGACAAAAAATGTGAATCAAAAATAAAATATTTCTTTAAGTAATAAAAATGTTGGGAAATTAAAAAAAAAGGATTGAACTAGATATTAAGGAATTGTTTTTTTATTCCGTGAATATTTTGTAGACTTTACAGACAAATGAACCATATTTGAAAATTAACTACTATTTTCCAATTTTTCTTCTTCTTCTAATTGTAAACATTAATGGCTGCTTCATTTGGGTCGTTAACAAACGTTTTTAAGAAGCAGCATTACTGCAATTGTAATAGTAAGTTTTCCCCTGACGACGGAAACACATGTACAGACGACTTTATAGATGACAGATGATACTGTTAACCGTCTGTAAATTATTCAGAGGAAACAGGAGATGTTATGTCACAACGACATCCATCTCTGACCACATTGCCATTCTGATAAAACGACACGGCTTCATTACAACAGCGCACGGTGCGGATAACTCTGATAAATTAGTGTTATCACTGGCGTCATAAAAAACATTGTCCAGCATATCACAGACAATATCTACGCCCAATCTGGACAACACTGATTTACAATACAAAATAAAACCTGCATCATCTATCGTCAGAGATTCTCAAAATTAAGATTCAAATCTCAACACTACAGAAAAGCAAAATAGAGAAATCTTCCCTGCAAATTTGATATTTGGCCATGTACTTTTTGATAGATGAAGGTTAGTTTTATTTAAGACTAAGCAAATCTTTTGACTTTGGAACTGGTAAAATATTTTTGCTTTCAAATATATTACATTAAGGTCCCAAATTAGTAGTTCATTTTAAATTGTAACTTTTCATAATATTTACAACGTAAGAAATCCAGATTTTTTAGCCACACCAACTATTAGATTTTAAATGGTATACATGTATTAACTGAAAGGAACCTCAATTATGTATCTTTAATACTGATTAATTTCCCTATGTAAGTCTTTAATTTCTCTTTATTCAAAAACATTTTGATGTAAACATATTTCCTTTCTTAATTTCATTTCATTTTAAATATTATACAAATTGTTTAATGCTACATGATATTTAGTGATAAATTGTACTTTGGTTTCTGGAATGACTTTGTAATACAACCAAGTATCATATTCAACACAGGAAATCTATTCAAGTATCGTCTGGTACTAAACGGAAAACATTTAGAAGTGGTTCAATTTTTACATTTGTACACACTTCAAACAGTCATGTGAACGTGGGGAACATCTCCAAAGTACTTCACTGAACAATGAAAGACTCTTAGTATATAACAAACACGGAAACTAAATGAATGTGAAATATCCTATATTTTTACACAATATGATAATGTTCTGGTTAAAAGTCATTGCTGATGTGTGGATAACGAATTAATGACGAATTAATGAAGTAATTAAAGGACGCTTAATAGATCTCCTTGCTATACACCTTGTAAAATTGCCATGTCCTTTACAATCACCAGTTATCTCCCTTACTTAATTCTGTATTGACCTTTCTAACATTTCTCTTTAGTTATATATAAGACCTATATATCTAATCACTCTGTTTTTATTTCAGTAAATGTGACATACAGCACTCCACTCATAATTTGTACTCTTCCTTTTCTGATAAAATACCTGATACAATGTTGATTTCTAAAATAATGAAGTGAAAAACTTTAATGAAAACTCACTTAAGTGTGTTCCCTTTTTTCCTGATAGTGTACAAAGTATTTTTTCCTGATAGTGTACGAAGCAGGTGAAAAAATCAGGAATGAAAAGTCAGGAAATTGTGAATTCTGATCAATATAGAATATCAATATCAACAGAAACCTTTTTTTATCACTGTGCCAATCCTGTGTTTTCTTCAGTATATATTTCATGGTCATGGACATTATGCTTATACTTTTTGAACTAATAAAGTGATCAGCTCTTCACAAGAATAGTTGTATGGCTATTGATTGTAGGGCTACACAATTGTAAAACATGAACTGTTGACACGATATAAGGATGTAACATAACTTGGTGAGAAGTGAAGTGATTTTGTCATTCTTCCTTATAAAGTACACTCACCATTACATCTCCAACATGTACTTAAGTTTCCTGCATAAGTTATCATACATTAAAACTTTCTCATCAAATGGAAAAAACCTATCTAAAATGTATCATTATGACAAGGAAAATAAAAAAACCACAGACCAATACTCACCCCCAGGGTGTTGTGGGAGGGGGAGGAGAAGGTACTTAGGTTTGATTTCTATCATAAATAACAGTTATTAACAGTAAAAAAGCAATAATGACCTCCCTCTATCTACAGGGTCCATTATGAGGTCCACAGGTAATGACCCTACTTTCCCCTAATTAGACTATAACAGCCTCCAAATAATTACCTAAAACATAGATTCTGATCACAACAAGGAGCTTCCCTGGCTTGTACACTTCCACTGGGTAGGATATGTACAGTAGGAATGGATGGTTCCAGGAGGAACAACGGACCCAACAGACATCGTCCACAGGGTAAGATGCAGTACTGTAGGTATTTAAGTTCCAGGAGCTAAACCAAAACCTTGTCAACAGCATTGGATAGATTAGACATCGTCTTAACTCATAATTGTGTCATATCTCATTATTCATTGTACCACTGAACAAGAATTGAACATGACAGGACCATTGTACCACTGAACAATAATTGAACCTGACAGGACCATTATACCACTGAACAAGAATTGAACCTGACAGGACCATTTTACCACTGAACAAGAATTGAAACTTACAGGACCATTGCACCACTGAACAAGAATTGAACCTTACAGGACCATTGTACCACTGAACAAGAATTGAACCTGACAGGACCATTGTACCACTGAACAAGAATTGAAACTTACAGGACCATTGCACCACTGAACAAGAATTGAACCTTACATGACCCCAGATTTCCTCTGTCTATCTCAGACTGAGGGACACCCCAGATTTCCTCCGTCTATCTCAGACTGAGGGACACCCCAGATTTCCCCTGTCTATCTCAGACTGAGGGACACCCCAGATTTCCCCTGTCTATCTCAGACTGAGGGACACCCCAGATTTCCTCTGTCTATCTCGGACTGAGGGACACCCCAGATTTCCCCTGTCTATCTCAGACTGAGGGACCCCCCTGATTTCCTCCGTCTATCTCAGACTGAGGGACACCCCAGATTTCCGCCGTCTATCTCAGACTGAGGGACACCCCTGATTTCCTCTGTCTATCTCAGACTGAGGGACACCCCAGATTTCCCCTGTCTATCTCAGACTGAGGGACACCCCAGATTTCCGCCGTCTATCTCAGACTGAGGGACACCCCTGATTTCCTCCGTCTATCACAGACTGCGGGACACCCCAGATTTCCTCTGTCTATCTCAGACTGAGGGACCCCCCAGATTTCCCCTGTCTATCTCAGACTGAGGGACACCCCTGATTTCCTCTGTCTATCTCAGACTGAGGGACACCCCAGATTTCCTCTGTCTATCTCAGACTGAGGGACACCCCAGATTTCCCCTGTCTATCTCAGACTGAGGGACACCCCTGATTTCCTCCGTCTATCTCAGACTGAGGGACACCCCTGATTTCCTCTGTCTATCTCGGTAACATCCCAGCTCCACAACAAGCAGGTTTCAATCATTACAGCTTTAACACTATCAGCCTCAACACCTCGTCTCCCGTTTCTTTTGATATTTTTAAGTACCTACACTACACAAATGCTTCTATGCTTCTTTAATCATCCCATAATTCCAGAATTGTTTTCTTAAACCTTCTGCAAGAAAATGTTATGGAATTTTTCTGTCTAAATAGCTGGAGACGTTCCTGCTGGAAGGTATTGGGACTAATTAGTTTGTAGAATAGGACTAGGATGCAGAGAGGTATTTCAACATCACGATTGATGCACAGTGCTAAGCTCAGTCAATACCTATATTACGTGAATATATCAAGATTACTTTTTCAGAATTCTACATCTTATCCTGATATACAAGAAAAGGAATATACAACAATATTATTGCTAATATCTGTTATCTGATTTTTCGACTTTAGCAGTAAAACCTTGCTATAATGTCTCTGTTTCCATTTGCCACCTTGCTATAATGTCTCTGTTTCCATTTGCCACCTTGCTATAATGTCTCTGTTTCCATTTGCCACCTTGCTATAATGTCTCTGTTTCCATTTGCCACCTTGCTATAATGTCTCTGTTTCCATTTGCCACCTTGCTATAATGTCTCTGTTTCCATTTGCCACCTTGCTATAATGTCTCTGTTTCCATTTGCCACCTTGCTATAATGTCTCTGTTTCCATTTGCCACCTTGCCTCCTGACAACACATTTCAAGGTTCCCTTCTCCTCTCTATCTTATAGTCCTGAGGCAATGACTAGGTAAGGATGAGGTGAAGCTCAGGACACATTTAAACTCTTCCAATTCAAATTTTGGAACAGTTTATTATGAAATTTCAGGGGTGAATGAGTTAAGGTGAGAATGAGGTAATGATAAGGTGAAGTTCGGGTGAAAAGGAGGTAAATAAAGGAGAGAATAAGGTAATGATAAAGTGAGAATGAGGTGAAGATCAGGTATGAATGAGGTAATGATATGGTGAGAATGAGGTAATGATAAGGTAAGAATGAGGTGAAGCTCAGGTGAGAATGAGGAAATGATAAAGTGAAAATGAGTTGAAGCTCAGGTGAGAATGAGGTAATGATAATGTGAGATTGAGGTGAAGCTCAGTCAGGTGAGCATTCAGTAATGATAAGGTGAGAATGAGGTAATGATCAGGTAAGAATGAGGTAATGATAAGTTGAGAATGAGGTGAAGCTCAGGTGAGAATGAGGTAATAATAAGGTGAGATGAGGTGAAGATCAGCTGAAGCTGAAGGAAATTTAAGGTGAAATTGAGGAAGAGATGAGACTGAGGTGCAGATGAGATTGGGTTGAGGTGAGGCTAAGGTGGTGCTTACGTGGCTGTGGTAAAACTGAGTTGAGAATGAGATGAAGTTCAGATGACATGCTGAGTAGAGGTTTAAATGATGGTGACAGAAGGCGGAGTTGAGGATGAGATGCAGTTGATATGAGGCTGAGTTGAGGATGATAAAGAGGCTGGGGTGAGGATGATAAAGAGGCTGGGGTGAGAATGATTAAGAGGCTAAGGTGAAGTTAAGTTGAAGATGAGAGAATAATGAGATGCGGATTATTAAGTTGAGGATGTATGCATAAAGTGAGAATGAAAACTACACAATATGACTTGATACTATAACCAGATGTGTGTACGTGGACAGAACACTATACATCGAATTACCCGTGAGATTCCTGTAATCTGTCCACGATTCTCACACAATTAAGAGGTTAAATCATAAAGCACTCGATTATTCAAAGCTTACACAGGCAGCTATTTATCAACATAAAGGCAGATTTTGTAGCACTTTCGCTTTAATTTCCAATTATTTTCAGGAAAGAAAAATCAATTTCTTCAGCACGAATGCACATTTAATTGAAAGCAGTGAACCAAGCCTTCTGGTGATTGAGATTGTTTTTTCGATGTTGAGTTGTATCACAAACAATCAAGGTAATACAGATGGCATCGTGGATGTGTTGTGTCAGAGATGAGGTAACTTTCATCAATATTTATATTTTGTTAAACGGTGTTCGCTTTCCTTCATTTCCTGCCATAGCAACCCGCCATGACTGCGAGTCATCACGAAGCACTAGGTGTGATCAAAGTGCCGTTAACCTAACGTTCCTTTAACAGAACATATTCATCGTAAACATTTTTATGAAGTTGGAAATTGCCAGGCATTTTAAACATTCACCTACAAAGTATGATAATGGTGATAGATACAGAATCTACGAACATCGTTAAATTTAACCTTCACTTACATCCTTACATGTATTGTATACAAATGGGTTTTTATATGAAATACTTGTATGTCTCAAATCTGTTTGATTTAAAAAATGATACTAGTAAATTACCCATCCTCTAGATTGCGTTTTCAAAACATCTTGAATTTTTCCTTGACTTAAATTTCCTTCGGGTCAATAATGTTGGGGAACAAATCACAGAAAAATCCCAACTTAAGCCAAAACCGTTTGCTAACCTTGGTACATGAATATGTCACGCACCAAGACCTTTATATTGTGAATGTGTAAGATATGAACATGTCAGTGTTTTAGGAATTCTAGAATATATACAAACAGCTATGAATAATTTGAAACTTTTAAATAGCAAAAGTCTAAGTGTAAACTGTGATGAAAATATTCAAAAAACAAAATCTAGGCTAAATAACTTGTTGAGTTAGTGTGTAGAGAACGGATCAATGCCTTACAAACGTCCTACATAATTAAAGCACTTTTAATTGAAGGCATTACACCAACAGGATAACAATGTTATGATACAACTAGATACCTCCATAGTTTACCTAATGAATTGCTCCCATTACTGTGGCCATCCATCACCTGCTCATGTCTATAGCGTAGAATACAGGTAACTCTCATCATTCCAGATGGATTTCAACATGATAGCCCAAGGATTTTCATACCCACAACACCCATAAACGTGGCACAAAACTTTTTGCTTAATTAAATTTGTTACGATATTAACTAATGATGTTATGTAAATAGATTCATTCACCTAGGTTCCATTAAAGGTTTGATCAGGAGACTTTTATCAATTCTGGTAAACATTAACAAAAGGCCCATTGGGCCTGTGGTAGGTTGATCACATATAATATGTATTGTACGTATATTCTAATTTCAAACCTGAAAAGGAACAGCATTTGTAAACAATGAAAAGATGGCATTTCTCATCCAGTCAAACACAAAAGAAGCTATTCTTTGAGTATGAAAAATAAATTATGAAAATGCCTTTGACCTATGCAACCTTTGAAACCTTTCTTGGATTTTAACCAAAAGAACTCAAAACAGTTATTTAAAACATTGAAAATATACATGATATGATGAAATATGAAAAATGCCTCGACCAATCAGAAGCCACCAGTCAGTTGTAAGAGATTTAACCAATAAGAACATTGTTCTGGACCCTTTGTGGCCATAGCTAAATTTGGACACGCAGGGGACAATGGGCTGGTAAATTGTAACCTTGACTTGAAGCAAATACCTATTCCAAAGGATTGGTCATTTGTTGTCTGTACCATGACCAATCTAAGAATCTCTGACACCTAATGATGTGTCTTATTGAAGGGCCAGAATACAAACCTTGTTGTTACTAGAATTTATTGTCACTTTACAACCAACCTGCCAGGAGGGTCCAATTCCTCAGTGACCAGACCAAAACCTCTCATGACCAGACACATGCAATAATAGGCTGGATTTAAGCAGACACCAGATTGGTTCCAGACCAGACTTAATTTTGAATGACATCTGCCTTTGACACCGTCTAGCTCACAACCATTCAAAATGGGGAAAACGAAGAAATACACAGCAGAATGACTCACACCCATTTCATCATTGTTCTCTGGCCAAAATTTTTGAATCTATTTTTTTCTGTCTTGCATTTTCTCCGAAAGAATTTGTATTTCCTCATAAAAAAACAACTTAAAAATATGGAGACATGTTTTTGATTAAAGCTACTTGGTGACAGAGAACGTAGATCAATTACAGGCGGAGACCAGACAATGGAAATCTTCTCATTTTCTATGACCTCCAAAATCCTGAAAAATCCCCAAAACTATCCAAATGATGTGTTCAGGGCGACCATGTAGCCATACATTATCATTACGCCTGCTCGTTAAAACACAATTATGGACTTTATTATGCGATGCGTCTAACAATTACGTGTTTCTCTTTGTCCTCCATTTTGGCCATGGTTACCTCAGATTGAATGAAAACATTCATTTTTTATCTTAATCAAGCACACAATATTTCCCTAATTCACACACTTTAACCAAAGGAGTTTCAGACATTGAAGAATTAGAAATACATGGAAACAACATATTTCACAGACAAGAAGATATCGGGTGCTTTAGCATAAATCAGTATTAAATTAATTTTGGAATATTTTAAGAAGTCCAAAATATTTTGAAGCATGTCTGTGGTTTCAGATGTGCCTGTTTATTTCATGAGTACCATGAACATCCACAAACAAACAAAGCCATAACAGTTCAACTTTATGGCAGTGGCTGTAGATTCTCGGCATTACCATTTTATGTCGACAATTTAAATCTCTGATGGTCTAACAGAACAGGTGTACAGAAATCCTCTTGCATTACCATGGAGATATCCAGGTAAAGAAACATCGGAGATTTTATAACAAAATAATGAGATGTTCTCGGCCCAGATGGTAGCCAAGACTTCCTCTGACTTTAGTAATTAGATACAACTTTATATACACACTAATCCCCACACACAATTCCTCTGAGAGTTCAAATAACAAAGGCTATACTCAATACATTTTTTTTTTTTTTTTATGTACTTTCAGTACATTCTTAACGGAGGGCCACAGCTGAACAATCAAAGAAATGAAGAGCTTTATTATTTTTGATATATATTTCTAATGATAAAGATTTAACATTTTGAATAAGCCTAAAACAATGCAGCCAACCTAGATAAACAAATAATGTTCTTACTGCTGATCTTCAAACATAACAAGAGGCCCATGGGCCTTAACGGTCACCTGATATATTTATACAGAGAGTTGATTTTTGTTTTTAACCTGAACAGAAATATTATTCAAAGTGACAAAAAACAATAAAACCACCTTATTCAATATCTAGCATGCAGATTTAAGACTGAAAAGTATTTGAAACTAGCACCTCTGATTCTAAACAAGGAAAATGAAGAAATTTTGTTTTAGCACACAGACTCCATCGGGCCCCACTCTACAGCCCTTGGGGGTAGGGAAGGCTCAAAATTTACAAAGTATCAAACTGTCAACTCAGGGTTATAATTCCAATCAAGTTATCAACATGTAATATTCAAAGTATCATTTGCCATTATAANCTTTTTGGCCCCACCCATCAGCCCCGGGAGGTCAGTCAGGGCTGATATGTGCATACCATCAAACTGCTATCCAATATTGATAATGCTAACTCAAATTGAATTACTTCCAATGGCAATTAAACAAATGTTAGTCTAAAATGTGATTTCCCTAAGTAAACTATAGCAAAGTTTACCCCCTCCCCAGGGGAAAACGTGAGACCAAAGGGTCATGAAATTCGCAAATTTGGTAAAGCACCTTAAGACCCTTCCATCTAATCTATGAAGAGTATTCGATTCTACCATATCTGGGTCTTGAGAAGAAGATTTTTGAAATTTTAGTCAATTTTACCCTTTTTGGCCCCGCCCCTCAGGCCCCTGGGGGCTGGGGACCATATAATTCACATTTTTAGTTGGCCTTTGGCCATGAAGGTTTCTGCAAAATTTCATTGAAATTTGCTTAGGGGTTTTGGAGAAGAAGTCAAAAATGTAAATTGTTTACGGACGCACGACGGACGACGACGGACAAAAGGCGATCGCAATAGGTCCCTTGAGACTTTGTCTCAGGTGACCTAAAAATGTTACGTAATTTCTCCATCAACATGACTTTGCCACCTGTGATCCTTAAGAAGCTTGCATCCACTACATACAGGTGTGAAAAAAAGCTGTGCCAAATAAAACAAGGAACTAAACTCCTGCAGGTGTAACAATCTACCTACAACAAAACCCAGGTTCTCACAGGTGAGATACATGTAATACAGCACAAACACAACACAGGTGATCGGTTAATTTTTTAAATCTGCTCCGACTTCCGCATTTTCATTTCATTGGTGCAGACAAAACAGGATTGAATGGTTTGTGAACAAGTTGCAGGGTTTGATAGAAATCTGATACGGGCATGAGAATAAAACAAGTGTAAATTACCCGTTTAATGCCCCAGGAAATTAACGGTCTTGATTTTTTAATTGGAAATGTGTGTAAGGTAGTTGGACAAAAGTAGGGTAGTCGAACATTGATTTGGCGTGAAGGCCAGACCAGCCGTTATACATGACACCGGCTTGTGGTGTTTACACCTCTCGTAATCCAAGTTGGAACGCCCCTCCAAGTCGGCCGTCAAATATACGATCCCTAAATCTCCAGAACCTCTTCCAACGTTCCAACATTACTTAGACAGCTAGAGAGTCCGCAGAATGCTCGAGTTCCACTCCACTTTTCTACTGTCAGAGGAATCAGAGTGTCTGAGACTTAAGTCAGAGGAATCAGCGTGTCCGTGACTTAAGTCAAAGGAATCAGAGTGTACGTGACCTACATCAGAGGGATCAGAGTGTCCGTGACCTAAGTCAGAGGAATCAGAGCGTCTGAGACTTAAGTCAGAGGAAGCAGAGTGTCTGAGACTTAATTCAGAGGAATCAGAGTGTCAGTGACTTAAGTCAGAGGAAGCAGAGTGTCTGAGACTTAATTCAGAGGAATCAGAGTGTCAGAGACTTAAGTCAGAGGAAGCAGAGTGTCTGAGACTTAAGTCAGAGGCATCAGAGTGTCTGAGACTTAAGGCAGAGGAATCAGAGCGTCTGAGACTTAAGTCAGAGGAATCAGAGTGTCCGTGACTTAAGTCAGAGGAATCAGAGTGTACGTGACCTAAGTCAGAGGAATCAGAGTGTCCGTGACTTAAGTCAGAGGAATCAAAGTGTCCGAGACTTAAGTCAGAGGAATCAGAGTGTCCGTGACTTAAGTCAGAGGAATCAGAGTGTCCGTGACTTAAGTCAGGGGAATCAGAGTGTCCGTGACTAAAGTCAGAGGAATCAGAGTGTCCGTGACTTAAGTCAGAGGAATCAGAGTGTCAACACATGTATACAACATTGTAGAAAACGTTATAGAGTTCTGAGCTCTAATTTCAGCTGTAAATTTCCAAAAGAACTGCATGATAATCAAAAGAGGTGAAAAGGGAAATGAGGAATTTTAAATCAAGCGATCAAGTCTTCCACAATTCCTGCAATAAATAAGATAGACAAGAACAATGTTCTGGTTATAATTTTACTGAAGATAATATTTGATTCAGCGTAAAAGTACCTGGTCAGTGTCCGTGGCAGTCACTTGACCATCCTATTTGTAATGTACCAAGGGACTTGCCTGTCTACATAATGGCCTATATGAGCAAGGCAGTGGTAGGCAGGTTTTATACCATCTATTATTGATTTCGACGTCACCGACAACCGACACGCCGCAACATATCCAAAAACTATTGACCACTTGGGAGGTTGATGATGTTGCCTCGCCACGCTGCTTTACTTGTAACCAGGTACTGACATATTCGTCACACATACATTAGAGTTTAATGATTTGCAAATACAACAAAGTCAATATTTAAAGTACATGAATATGCTTGCTTCCTGTGTGAAAGTGACAAAGCACAAAGACAGTTAGAACTGTGAGAGCATGACAAGCAGGCCATTTGTCACTCCATTGTCCCCGACTATGACAGGTGAGAAATAGAATAATTAGAGGAATTCACACACGGCCGATATCAAAACAAAAATGTCTGCCATTATTGATGACCAACATTAGAAAAATTTCAATAAATGTCAGAATGTTTTATTCCTACATTTGATACTGTTTAGGACAGGCATTGTAATGGTGACAGGTTATATCTATATCATAATGTCACTCTGGATACAGCTCCGACCCCACAAGTCTATTTAGGACAGGCATTGTAATGGTGACAGGTTATATCTATATCATAATGTCACTCTGGATACAGCTCCGACCCCGCAAGTCTATTATCTATATCAGGTGATCTTTGACCACAGGTGGTCTTTAGTGACAGGTGATCTTTGATGACAGGTGGTCTCTTGTTTCAGGTGATCTTTATTACAGGTGTTTTCTGATGACAGGTGGTCTCTCATTACAGGTGATCTTTGATGACAGGTGGTCTCTTGCGATAGGTGATCTTTATTACAGGTGATCTTTGATGATAGGTTATCTTTGATGACGGGTGATCTTTGATGACAGGTGGTCTCTCATTACAGGTGATCTTTGATGATGGGTGATCTTTGATGACAGGTGATCTTTGATGACGGGTGATCTTTGATGACATGTGATCTTTCATGACAGGTGATCTTTGATGACATGTGGTCTCTTGTTTCAGGTGATCTTTATTACAGGTGTTTTCTGATGACAGGTGGTCTCTCATTACAGGTGATCTTTGATGATGGGTGATCTTTGATGACAGGTGATCTTTGATGACGGGTGATCTTTGATGACAGGTTATCTTTGATAACGGGTGATCTTTGATGACAGGTTATCTTTGATAACGGGTGATCTTTGATGACAGGTTATCTTTGATAACGGGTGATCTTTGATGACAGGTTATCTTTGATGACGGGTGATCTTTGATGACGGGTGATCTTTGATGACATGTGATCTCTTATGACAGGTGATCTTTGATGACAGGTGATCTTTGATGACAGGTTATCTTTGATAACGGGTGATCTTTGATGACAGGTTATCTTTGATGACGGGTGATCTTTGATGACATGTTATCTCTTATGACAGGTGATCTTTGATGACAGTTGTTCTTTCATGACAGGTTATCTTTGATGACAGGTTATCTTTGATGACGGGTGATCTTTGATGACATGTGATCTCTTATGACAGGTGATCTTTGATGACAGGTGATCTTTCATGACAGGTTATCTTTGATGACAGGTTATCTTTGATGACAGGTGGTCTCTTGTGTCAGGTTATCTTTATTACAGGAGTTTTCAGAAATGACTAAAAAATATTTTCTAATGAAAGCATGTATACTGAACAGCTCATGATCAAGAAAACTTAAAACATAATAGCATTAAATGCTCTTTAGTTAATATACAATTCTAAAAGATTGAGAGCTCTAACATGTGTTGTTTTGTTATAAGTAAGTCGGTCAGTGATATATAGTTGATATAGTAGTCAACACCAATGGAAAGCTTCAGGTAGCTTCTTGCGGCGCATTTTAACCCAGCTCTCTTCACCTCTAAACAACCCCCTACCATCCTGGAAATACGCTCTGTTAAAACAGTGACAATCTGTAACTACACATGTATTGATCCCCACTCAGCTTATCTCAATTAATGCCCATGCATTGAACTGTATCGATTTACAGAATACCTGTATAGATTTTGTCTTCAATTTCAAAGGTCACACGCTGATAAATGCCATCATTTTACAGATCTGTGAGCTAATCTCAGTTTACAGGTGTTCAGTGACTATTGACCTACAATCTACCTGTAATTAACAGGTGAACCAATATACAATTTTAATGCTTAATATCATAAAGCGCTTTATTTTGAGAGGACTAATTTTAATATTGTGGAGAACCTGGACTGGACAGATTGCTAATGACCAGAAAGTTAATTTACTGGAGCACTGTTCTAGAGTATGGAGAGTTTCTAAGAATTTGAATCTTGCCTTTTCTATGTCTGACGTTAAAAAGGTCTGTAAAAGTTTACCACAAGGTAAAGCAGCTGGGCACGATCAAATTGTGTACGAGCATTTACTCTATGCCCACGACACTGTGTACAACTGTTTGTATGTTCTTTTTAATGCTTTTTTAAGATTGGAGTATGTTCCTCCTGTACTAACAAAGGGTCTGATCTGTACACTATACAAAGGTCATAACAAGCCAAAGAGTGACCCCAATAGTTATCGTGCTATCTCTCTGTTGCCAGTGATTCTGAAAGTCTTTGAGAAATTATTACTTATCAGACTTGAGGATACAAACTTGTTTATACCTAACCCCTTACAGAATGGATTTCAAAAGAATGTAAGTAGTACTTTCACGTCATTTCTAGTCCATGAATCTATCACATATGCGTGTGATAATAACAGTAAACTTTTTACATGTTTTCTTGATGCTGCCAAAGCATTTGACTGTGTTTGGCATAACGGCCTATTTTTCAAACTTCACAGTTTAGGTCTAAATTCAAAGTATATCAATATCATTGTTTCATTATACTCAAATATGTACAGCGCAGTATTGCACCAAGGTTTTATTTCTAACTGGTTTAAGATATGCCAAGGTACGCGTCAGGGAAGCATTATTTCTCCCTGGCTGTATACAGTTTTTATTAATGATTTACTGGATGAGTTATGTGCTTCACAGTACTCTTTACTTATACATGGTGTAAATGTTACTTGTCCAACTCAAGCAGATGATATTACCCTTCTGTCTTTTTGTAAACATGGCTTGGACTGTCTCATGGACATCTGCTACAGTTACAGTTGTAAGTGGCGATTTAGTTACAACGCATCAAAATCTACCGTAATTGTTTTTAATGAAAGCAAAAGTGTCTTTTCAAAGATAACACGCAGATGGAGTCTCGGCAGCGAAGCACTCCCTGAATCTATTCATTGTAAACATGTCGGTATCTTTTTGAATAAGTTCAAACCAGGCTGTCCAGATGTCAATGAGATTGTTCACAAGCTACGTGGTCAATGTTTTGCTTTGCTTAACTGCAACTTATTTGGTACTGGAATCAACCCATTGACCGGTGCTAAGCTGTATAAAACAATTGTAATGCCAAGTAGCCTTTTTGGCGGTGAACTCTGGTATTCACTTTCCGAGACCGAATGGAATCGCATTGAAACAGTTCACCATTTGTGTGCAAAGCTCATTCAAGGTTTTCCGCGGCGCACTAGATCAGATATTGTCCTTAGTATGCTTGGACTTACGTCCATACGTCTAAACATTGAACTATCGAAACTTCGATTCTTCTCTGCTTTATGCAGAACAGATGCACGTTTTACAGCAAAGAGATTGTTCTTACTGAGACTTTTTCATGTATATTTTGGCATTTGTTGTAACGAAAAAGGTTTTGTTCTAGACATCTGGAACATACTTCACAAATATGATCTACAAGACTTTTTGTACCAATTTTTGCAAACTGGGTTTGTCCCGGTTAAAAACTATTGGAAACACTTCACAAAAGGTGTCGTATTAGGTGAGTACTCCTCGCAATGGAGTGAACGTCTCAATGCTTGTGATGAGTTCTTAAGATTTAAACACCTACATTGTGAGATCAGCCCTTCGCCACTATGGTACCTATCTAAATGTTTCCCTTATCTCAACACAACGTGTAAAAACGTTGCAAAGCTATGGGGTATTCCACCTAATAGTGAACTATCATGTGCCCAGTGCAATATCTTTGCAGAAGATGCAGTTGCGCATTGTATTTTAGACTGCCGTAGTCCCACATTGCTAACTCTACGTGATGAACTTTTCACCAAGATAGTCAACGATTATCCGGTGAATGTGTATGTTGTTCTTGCTAACTCATGTAGGGAGGTGCAAATTGCGACATTCCTCGGCAGTCCATCTGCTGCCATGAAAGACATATTTGTTAATGAGGACAGCCTTTTCGCATCTTTTGCAAGAGATTGTTGTATTTATGCTGAAAAAGTATCCCTTCTTACATTTAATTAACGACGATAGTCTGCCAGACATGTAAATCATATGCATTCGTATTATATCTGGTTCATCCTGGCAATTTGACAGTCCTGTCGTTACATACATGTTCCCTTGCTGTTTGATATAGTCCTGTGTATGTCTTTATTTATCGTTGTGTACCTCATATATTGTGTAATCATGCAACTTTTTTTGTTTGATTCCACTGATTTTTCTTTTTCATTTTGCGTTATACTTATGTATTTTGTGTATCTATTTTTGTAACCCATATATATGTCATTTGTAACTCTTCAAATTTGGAGGAATAAAGATATGAATGAATATACAATTTTAATGCTTAATATCATAAAGCGCTTTATTTTGAGAGGACTAATTTTAATATTGTGGAGAACCTGGACTGGACAGATTGCTAATGACCAGAAAGTTAATTTACTGGAGCACTGTTCTAGAGTATGGAGAGTTTCTAAGAATTTGAATCTTGCCTTTTTATCTCTAATTTTATGATTGTACATTGAAATTAGTTTTGTTTTATTTTGTTTAACATCCTATTAATAGCTAAGGTCATTGACGTACCTCCACGTGTGTAGTGTATGCATGCATGTATGTGTGCCGAAGGCAGGTTATGTCGGTGTACTGCCTTGTTGTGATAGCGCGGATTTGATGCCGACTTTATATTGCTATCTCATTGAAATACTATGCCGAAGGCACCCAGCACAGCATTCCAGGGTGAGGGTTTGGTTGGGTACAGTGGATAAATATTTCCCTGTAATGCCCTGTTCAAATTCTGAATTCAATTGGATAAAAAATATTCAAATATAACATTTTTCATAAGGGTACTTTTTATGCATGACACCGGTAACATTATACTGACAACACACTATACTGACAACAACGAACCAGTCGTTGCTATTACCCTAAATGCTGAATGTTAAGCAGGGAATCACAACTACTGTTTTAATGACTTTGGTATGTCCCTGCCTGGAGACAGAACCCATTGCCTTCCTCACCTGGGCGAATGCTCAACACTAAAGCCGGAAGTGAGGTAGTTCATTGAAATATTCTTATTTTAAACTCCAAATAGCCATGAAAATTAAACACTGCACACTATCCAACAATGATTTATTTGTTTCTGTAAGTGTGTCAGTTCTAGATGATGGTCAAATTAATTACCTACGGTTCCTGGGTTCGAATCCTAATCTGGCTTGTCATTTCTTCTTTCCCTCTGTTTTTAAAAGAAAATTTGGCTGCGATGAATTATGGAAAAGATTCTGCTTGATCTTTTTTTGGCAATAACTAATCTAAGTCATTTGGTTATCACATAAAAATGGAAACTTGTTATCATTGCCTTGATTCAATAGTTGATTGATTTTTTGTAATTTAAAAATTAAATTCTTTATCACAGACATTCATTTTCACTGTGCGCATGTTACTTAAAAAAGCTTTCTTTGTTAACGTTATATATGTCAGTTGTGTATGGGAGTATATCATTGGCCACACCTACTTCACCTATACAGAAACACACAAATGGAAATCAGCATCACGCATGACCGACTATAATTGTCAGTTTACGGAACGCCGATTTACATACATTTTTAATGGCAGCCATTCGCTGTGGGATTGATTCCGTCATTAACGGCTGGCATAGGGACGCAGGATTTCAATCCATTTAATTAGCATACTTTAGGTTTATTTGTGGGTACACTATTATCTAACAGAATCTCTTCTTCAACTGGTGCTATGTGATCCAGAATGGTTTCCAACACAAAAAATGTGAAGGAAATGTCATGACATTCTGCGAAAATACGTTTCTAATAATTAAATCTCTTCAGTCGGCCCTATTTCTTCATCATACATTCACCAAATGCAATGTCATCCAGATGTATGCTTTTCATTAAAGAACAAAATGACAGGCATATTTTTTGCCACGTTTGACATTTGAAAGTCATACTTAGACCGTAAAGGACTGTAGTTGTAGGGTTCTAGTATCAAAGTCTGAAACTAGTCGATACTGGCATAATCTATTCAGCTGAAGAGTGGCGTGCTGGGCTTACAAATTATGTGTATGGTAACACTTGAGCCTTGCTTGTCTTTTCCCTACAAAACACTGAGAAATTAGCATGATGCAACTTTGTGCTTTCAACCAATGTGAGAAAAAAAATCTCTCAAGTCTGTTACAGAAAACATATGCTAAAGACTTGTTAAAAGACACTGATGTAAAAACCATGTAGACGTCTTTACAGAAAGGGGATATATTGAAACTTCACTCTTGAAGGTGAAATATATCCCATGTTTGATTTCAGTACACACATGGTGAAATAGACTCACCAATCAAGGACTCAATCTCAGACACATGATATTAACATCACATGAAGGTGACTATTTCACTTTAATTGGGTTACAAGTTAAGTCTCCCGCTGTTCTACCCTGGCTGATAATTACCTTACAGTCAAGATTTTGGTTTCTTTTGAACTATTAACACATTAAAATCCATATGATATTTTCATCAGATATTCAAATGATTCTGTAGTAATCAATAATTTATTGGGTTTTTTTTCTGACCGGAAGTTGCTGATTAACATAAATGTCTCTACAACATACAGATGATGTGCTTAAAACAAATTAAAGAATAAAGAAAAAAAACATCTGAAAATTAGTGAATCAATTCAATACTATGCATGACCTTCACAATAGCCTTGACATTGACCTCTACTATGACAATGACAACAATTTTCACCTTGACCTTGAAACTGTTGTTTTTTTACGAACATTTCACCAGTGTCTATATATGACCTTTCAAAGAAAAAACATGTGAAAAATTGATATGAAAAGGTATGGGTATATGGGTGTAAAAACTTAACTGTGACATTGCCTTTGACCTATACTTGTGCGTTACGACGACCTTTCCTGATTTCTAGTGACTAAAATTCACCAGTTGATTACCCAGAAGCCAAGACTTATTACTCTCATACCAGAAGCAGCAAGATAATGAACTGACCAAATTACATATCTCACTAATGCTTCGTATGGTCACCAACTCATTTTCCCTGTCTTTTTGAGCTCGCACTGATTTTGCCTATATAATCAGCATTTTAAGGAAATTTCTGCAAGTCTTTTTAAATCATTACAGCAAACAGCAAATCACAGGCCCCAGTCCAGCTCCTTAATTTGGAGTCATGACCTCTAAATTCTTGTTGGTCACCCAAATATTAAACTATCCTGGTCAATAGATAAGCTTTTTTTAAGTAACTATGACTCGATCCTAAAATTCATCTAATGGAGAAGAACAAATTCTAAATTGAAAATCCTTTACTTTTATAATAAGTTTGGTAGAGCTTTAGGTACCAGCTAAGATCAAATGTATAACAGGGGTGTGTTTAACTGACCTTCCATCCACTGGTCAGTGAGCTATATAGCTGACCTCCAAGGCTGCTGGTCAAGACTAGACCAGAGTTCCCTTGGGGGCCAGATTGAGCCTCATTACACCTTAATCCAGATACCAGTTATAATCTATCTGCTTATCCTCTGGGGCAGTCTTATCTGATTAAGTAAGCAACAAATTAAATTATAATCTTCATAATTTGCAGTCACAGATGAACATTTCTACATATCAATATGTGATGATAGTTAAAAATCAAGGAAACATCTTTGTTTCTAATATCAACCCAAACTTTTATGCCAATTTTTTTACCCTAAATTTCAAAAAAAGTATTATTATGCATAAATTAATCTCACTTTGTAAAAACTATATTTATACAGAACAAAAGAAAAGCTTGTTTTTTTTTTTTTTTTTTTTTTTTTCAAAGATTGACATGTTATAATTTGCCTTCTGTGGACTATGGTATGAGAAACACAACCTTTTCGATAACTTTGAAAACAACCTAATAGCTTATATAACTGTATGCAACAGAAGTAAGCGTACAAACGTATGTCTGATTGTATGAGGACATCTGATTATATCAAAACCAAACATGGGTATAGGAGTGGTAACTTCAAAGTGCATCCACAGTATCTTTAATGGTTGAGAGTAATGTAGCAAAATTATATAATTACAGATTATCAAGATTTCTGGTTAACTAAAGTACAGATTTGATTTAATTGAAATAATTACACCCAAGTATCGGACAACAAATGGATATTGCGCTGTAAAGCATGTCAACTTTAAATTTAGAATAGTTCTATTTGAAACACTTTTTTTTTTAAAGCAATTTTAATCAATTTGAAGAAGATGTTGTGAAATTCAATAGAAACTAATTTCATTACTAAGGGATACATCAGATAAAATTTACACCAGAAACTTATTCCAGAAATTTGATTAAAACAGCTAAAAAAGTTGTGTTTAATATGTAGAATGCAATGAAAAAATTGAAATACCACAATACCCTGTAAGACAAAGACATACCACAATACCCTGTAAGACAAAGACATCCCACAATCCCCTGTAAGACAAAGACATCCCACAATCCCCTGTAAGACAAAGACATCCCACAATCCCCTGTAAGACAAAGACATACCACAATACCCTGTAAGACAAAGACATACCACAATACCCTATAAGACAAAGACATACCACAATACCCTGTAAGACAAAGTTGTTACAAGTCATTAAGGATGTATACCACCTTACACTTTATATCAGTGATTTGGTCAAGCGTTATCTCCCCTACAAAGGTTCAATTGGTATTGTATGGTGTATCAGAATTCCGACAGTATCATCAAAGTTAATGTGTACTTTCAATCTACACATCTAAGAAGAAAAAAACGAGAAACTTTTCTGGAAATGGCAAACATGTCCCTGTATGGTAGTATATATATCATTCACTATGTCACCTGGGAACTTTTGTTTGTTTGCATTTACATAAGAGACTTGTTTCCTGTTTATTTTCCACACTTTCTAAAAAAATTACAACAAGTTGACATGTTCATCAGAATCCACCACCAAAGATAAGATAGAAAATTGGTGAAAAGGTGAGAGGGAAGTTGATAGGGGGACCACCGTGTTTCAGCAATGTTGTAATGACGTGCTATAACAGGTTACATAATACTGATATACACAGCATTATTTACTTCCTATTTAAAAACTATCTACTGCCCATTGTTTAAACATTACCCAATGCTCAAATAACCATTTATTACATGGCCCTATCAATGTAACAACTGCTAGCATGCCAGCTCCGTCTTCACCCTCCCACCATCCGCCTCAAGTTTACTACATTTTTGTCGACCAGCAACCTTTCGGCACTGTATTTAGTTACAGTTCTCCCGGCTTTGTCAATTAATGTTTTTTCTACCTGCAACAAATGAACCCACTGCTTTTCAGTCTTCTAATATGATTTGTCTTACTGTGCAAGAATGTGCAACTGCAAATTCTGTCTACAGAGGAAATGTGTAAACAGCTTTTTATTCCTTTTAAGCTTTTTCTTCTTAATTTTTGATATTTTCCCTCGCATATGTTAAGGAACCCCCTTAGTTACAATTGATTTGAAACTATACAGAGATGTATGTAATGGCCACCCAAAATCCTCAGATATTTTTCTGTTTTCTTATTACTCAAAATAAAATTTATTTACACAAGCTATACAGAACAGTTACAGCTATAGGAACATTGATGCCTGTAAACGATCAAATCATGATAATGTCATAACGATGCCTACTCATGTAAACCCACCAAATCACGATGACGTCATAACGAATGCATACTCATGTAAACCCATCGAATCATGATGACGTCATAATGATGCCTACTCATGTAAACCCACCAAATCACCATGACATCATAACGAATGCATACTCATGTAAACCCATCAAATCACTCTGACGTCATGACGATGCATACTCCTGTAAACCCATCGAAATCACGATGACGTCATAATGATCCCTACTCGTGTAAACCCACCGAATCACGATGACGTCATAACGAATGCATACTCCTGTACACCCATCGAATCACTATGACATCATAACAATGCCTACTCCTGTACACCCATCGAATCACTATGACATCATAATGATGCCTACTCCTGTAAACCCATCGAATCACTATGACGTCATAACGATGCCTACTCCTGTAAACCCATCGAATCACGGTGACGTCATAACGGTGCCTACTCCTGTAAACCCATCGAATCACTATGACGTCATAACGGTGCCTACTCCTGTAAACCCATCGAATCACGGTGACGTCATAACGAATGCCTACTCCTGTAAACCCATCGAATCACTATGACGTCATAACGGTGCCTACTCCTGTAAACCCATCGAATCACTATGACGTCATAACGATGCCTACTCCTGTAAACCCATCGAATCACTATGACGTCATAACGGTGCCTACTCCTGTAAACCCATTGAATCATGATGACGTCATAACGATGCATACTCCTGTACACCCGTCGAATCACTATGATGCATAACGGTGCCTACTCCTGTAAACCCACCGAATCACTATGACATCATAACGAATGCCTACTCCTGTAAACCCATCGAATCACGATGACGTCATAACGATGCCTACTCATGTAAACCCATCGAATCACTATGACATCATAACAGTGCCTACTCCTGTAAACCCATCGAATCACTAAGACGTCATAACGATGCCTACTCCTGTAAACCCATTGAATCATGATGACGTCATAATGATGCCTACTCCTGTAAACCCATCGAATCATGATGACGTCATAACGATGCCTACTCCTGTAAACCCACCAAATCACTATGACGTCATAACGAATGCCACAGACCAGCTAGCTGTTCCCTGTATATTCAACAGTTATTGTCTGGAGCTAAACAGGGTATGAATATTTTAACCCATTTTGTAACTCTTTACTATTTATGGTATCATTGAGTAACTCGAGCATTATCTTAACGATTAAGTGCTATAAATAGAAACTGATGGCTGCCATCTATTTGAAGATGTGCTGGTGACATGTGATACAGCCCAGAATGGTCACCCAGGGAATTACGTCATGACTACTACTCTAGTGAGGAAAGAGTACAGCCTGACTCACTTGTTTACATAACAAATATCCACAAAACTGATAGACCTTTGAGACTCCTGACGAAATCTAATTAAATCTTAGTCCATACTCTCCATCAATGAGATCAAAGAGATACACAGTGGCAATAATTCTCTGTAGAGAACTAGGAATTTCAATCAGTCACATCATATTTTGACTCCCAATATTCATTACAACATGCTATTGTAATTGTCACAATCAATGAATGTATGGTACTTGTATAATTCTGGAGTATATATCTTTCTCATATTTAGACCATAACTCCAGAGTTTTAGCAAAAGGAAAATGAGAAAACTAGAAACTAGAAATATTAGTTCAGTGTTTGATGTTCTATAAATAGTAACAACCTCTTTGATCAAGGGATGGGACGGAACACGGGGCGGAACAGGACAGAGGGGACATGGGCAACACTATATGCCCCCCCCCCNTAAATACAGAGTTTTTAGCACTAAGAGAAGTTGGATGATGGGGAGGGGGGATAGGATCCTAGGTGGCACACTTGTATATTTGGGTATAAGGAGGTGAGAATAAACTTGGTAAAGATAGGCCAGAACCCAGTAGAGATTTGGTCTTTAGGAGGCAGAGGAGAACATATTTCAGCCATAAAAGTTCAACTAGAAATATTCACAATTATTGTAAAACAAGACAGCTATGTAACTGTGTTAAAGAGACCAGGAATACAAACCTGTCGGGTGTGTATTGGTGTGTAGCAGTCTCAGTCAATGAGATGTTACATAACTACAGGTTCCCCTCCTCAGCAGTGGGGAGGTAAAGGATGGGGGGGGGGGGGGGGGGACTCCGTGAACATAAACAGATGGGCCCACTCTCCCACTTGGGGAAGAGCAGTTTCCTCATTATTTATTTACCATTCCTCAACAGGCATAACAATGGCCTCCTCCTTACCCAGTGGTCGTATGTCTCCGACTGGTACTGATTGGGTGGCGCCACAGTAAACAACACCTGACAGTGTTAACAATCAATTAGTCAGATCAATCAATAGCACACTGCTCATATTGATCTCACAACATGTTTCATCAATATTTGTAGAAATTTACATTACATTTCCTTCCTCATTAACAATATTGCCATGCTTTCATTGAAAAGCAAAAAACTAAATCAAGCAAAATTGGAGAAATAACTTCATAAATGATTACACTTTCCTTCAATTGAAATTTTAATCTGCATTATTTGAAAATGAAATCAGATTAAAATGAAACTTAACAAAAAAGACCAGATTGTTATTTTTAAAGTTGAAATTAACAAAGAGACATTTTTGCTTGGATTAACACAGGATAATTTCTGTGTAATGTACCAACCAGAAACTAGGAACACAGCATGGAGACCGCCTGTAATCAAGAAGTACAAATACAGAATGTCCTCTTGATGGTAGGAAACATTTTAAGGGTTCACAACCGTAAATCAAATGATTTTCGTCTTTAAAAAATATTTCCAGCTTTTGTTGCGTAATTAAAAGGGATAGGATTTGACTGGTTGTGTGCTCGTCAGGCAATTCGTCAATTTAATCGCAAGTCTCCCAACGTCCCCTTCCTAAAATATGGATTCTGTTTCTAAGGTTTCTGAAGTGTGAAATGTCAACCGAAATGCAGACGTGAGACGTGAGATATGCTCTTTGTTAGAAAAGACATTATCAAACATCATCGCAGCCTGGACAAATATTTCAACAATGCCAATAAACTTGGTTGGGTGAGCAGACGCCACTTCATAATGACGTTTAGCCATGAAAACTACAGTTCAAAACATCGTCAATTGTTCAAAAAACTACATTTCCATGGAAACTGCAGTTTAAAACATCATCAGCAAGAGGAAAGATATATATTTTTGAAATTTTTCTATGAAAAAATCAGTTAAAAAATATAACACCACTTCAAAATTTCGCATTTTTCTTGTCTCAAAAACGGAAGACATTTAGTCACAGAAACACTGATACAGAAGGTGATAAACCGTATCTGGCTTAATTCAGTGCAATTTGTGTATGTTGGTGTTATCTGGGACATTGACAGAATCAATTAATTTTGTCCTGGCAAAGCTACAGAGCCAGCTCCCTAAGGTCTAGTTGTGTGGGCAGCACACGTGTGTCTGTGTCTATAAGTGTACACTGAAGGTATTTTGACCAGTCATGAAAGGTGTGAGCCTCAATACCCCCTACTCTTGGTTGATATTGATACAAGAAAATACATGAACAAATTGTTTCATTATGAAATAGTCATATTTACTTGAGCATTAAATGGGATAAATGTATATAAAGACATATATAACAAATAGAGACATATATAGAATTAATAGCGGTATATAATATAGAACACCTTACATAATGTATAACTGACTTTTCTTACATTATGTATTGTAGATGTTTATATATATATATATATACATCTACAATACATAATGTAATATATACATGTCTTTTTTTTTTTTTTTTTGGAAAGTATGATTAAAAAGCATACATACAAAGTTTCCATGCAGCATGATATGAATATAATAATAATGTCTTATTTTATTTATCAAATCATGGTAAAGAGACTAAAGTACTTTAAGATTGAAGGAAAATCTAACTAATGCAGTCCCTACAAGCTTGTGAAAGTTCCCGATTACACACAGAACATTAAACAAATAGTTCTAATTGTTTTGTTAAGAGATTGAATACATTATCATATATCTGCTGCCTTTTGAAATTTTACAAAATGCAGATATCGTACATGAATAAAACCACAGGTACAACATGATCACCATAAAACCTGTTGGTACTTAATGTAATAAAAAATCAGATTTACAAAGATTTTTATACAAATGAAGTGCATAATTATATTTGTCAACAACAAAAAAACCTGCAGTAGCTATACAAAACCAATATAAATTCACATCTGTAGGAAAACAAACCTGACTGTATGATACTAAAGACTTGTATTTCCACCAGGTAATGTAAAATGTACAGGTTTTGGTCAATGCACTTTTTCTCTTTCTTGTCTTTGTTTAAATGATAATAGATACAGTGATGCTGTGTTGAAACAATTGAAGGGTAAACTAAACACTTGGTCATTGTTATAAAGTCTGCAGGGGGAAAAGGGCTAGCTACCAGGAGAGACCCACAATTAGTGCTAGCAGGAGACATTTAGGAATATAAACACACAGTCAGCACTACCCAGGGACATTTGCAGGGCTGTTGAGACGCCCACCATAGAGGACTGTAAACCATCAATATCTAGTATGACTCATTCTCATTGACCAATTATAATACATGCCAAACACACCAGACAAAGTGTATCGGCTGCTGCTCATATTAGAAAGTTTGATTCTAAAGATAGCCACCCAATGCTGGCATCAGAAGCCATTTTGTGACTGGACTGATCTGAAACATGTTCTTTAATATAGACAACATGCCAAATTGGTAAAAACTTTTGGATCAAAATTGTTTGGTTTCATATTTGACTGTATCCTGTAAATGTCAATAACATGATCGAAATGCATGACTTATTTTGATATCATTTAATTATTCTGTTAATCTAAAAAGGATAAAACAATGAGTTTGACTGTTTTCGTGTATTTTTTATATATATATATCTGTCATGGAGTTGCTACCTATCCCATCATGCACAAGTTGTCATAAAAGACGGAGATTACTAAAAAAGCAACCTTTTTTTTTTTTTTTTTTTTTTTACAAGATACATAGAATGCAGTAATTTGATTTATTGAAATATTCCACCAAAAACTACAATGTGAGAGAAATATGCAAAGAACGCTATTTTATGATTATAACACTCATGTCCGTATTCTTTTCGGGAATAAAACTGCTTCAGGAAACAATTAAAAGTACATTGCAGTAATTCATACCTATGTAATCTGGCAGTGCTGACACTTAACAAATTCTTTAGATAAACAATAATATCACCACAGTGAAAACAAGTGAATCTGATGTCAATACAAGGCTTAAAGTACTGAAACACATGAACGTCTCTCAGCTGAATCTTTACCCTATAGTGGAGGATGGGTATTACCAAATTTCATCTGATCTGTTCCTGAGGAGTTTTTGACACAGATGGTGTTACGTATGTAATAGGTATCAGAGAAAACACTTGTGAGCAAGTAAAGCTACAATAAACCAAGGCGATATCCCTGAGTGCCGCGCTATCTTATTTCTGCCTCAGAAAACACTTCCACACTTCTAAGAAACAATTACAGTGAGTGAAGACGGGATTTGAATATCAGATCGCCCACAATCTCCCGACAAATAGCACACTCCACAAGTGAGATGTGATCTAGTCACTGTATTAAAGACATAAACCAAACCTGTCACATCCTATACCGACATCAGGTCCTATACCGACATTAGGTCCTATACAAGGAACCCTCGACATCAGGTCCTATACAAGGAACCCGCCACATAAGGTCCTATACAAGGAACCCTCGACATCAGGTCCTATACAAGGACCCCTCCACATAAGGTCCTATACAAGGAACCCTCCACATCAAGTCCTATACAAGGAACCCCCCACATCAGGTCCTATACAAGGAACCCTCCACATCAGGTCCTATACAAGGAACCCTCCACATCAGGTCCTACACAAGGAACCCTCCACATCAGGTCCTATACAAGGAACCCTTCACATCAGGTCCTATACAAGGAACCCTCAACATCAGGTCCTATACAAGGAACCCTCCACATCAGGTCCTATACAAGGAACCATCGTACAAAGTAGCTTTACATTAACAAAGATAAATGAGAAGTAACGTGAGGAAAGGAATTCATTTATGGTACTCGTTATTATTTCTGACAGTTATTTATCTTGAGATACATGTGAGGGATTCACACTTTTCTGACCATCTACTACCAAAGACAACCAAGCGTTGGTTCTCTCCCAATCAGTTAGGAGTCCCATTTTTTATGACATTGTTTTTATTCCATAAAATCACACTGCTGCCATGCTTCTCCTTTATCTTTTTTAGCCTATTTAAGCATTAAACTACTTTCAGTGTTAGCATTCATAGGCAATATCAATGCACTTATTCAATAACACTTATTGCCATTCAGCATTTAGTTTAGATAATGTATGTATTGTGTACGTTTGTTCAATGAATAGAACAGCCATCACCTGGGGAGGGTCAGTGGTATCCAACTTAACAATTATGAGTTCATAATAATGATGACGTCAACAATCGGTCCATGGCATTCAAAGCCTATATGAATGCGAACTGAATTTGGTAGGTTTATATAGTGGCAATGATATACGATGGTAAATATTTTGTCACGAGATAAGTTAAGATGGACATTGTTTATTTCATACTCTCACATGGCTGTTTATCCACTCTTCTGGAGATAGGGTCTATTGTTTTGAGAATTGGGAAAACTGTGTTGTAGTTAACCAAATTAGAAATGTTCAGACTTAAACCAAAAATTTACAAAATACCACCAAAATATCATTCAAAGACTAAACATCCTATCTATAAAAGATTTTTATATACCTCTATATAAAAGTAAAAGTAACTCGGAAGCGACGAGCAAGGTGGGCGGAGCTTGCTACCGAACTTGGATCCATTGCCATCATTAAGGTAGTTGGGACGTGAAGCTATACAGCTTATGGTTTACAAATATTTTCTAGTTAAAACTATCTGTCCAGTGTGTATCGGTATAATAACACGGTTAAAGTATGGGGTTGAGGTATATAGAAAGTTTATGGTGTCCCGAGACCAGGTCTATTTCCCAAAGCTCCCTCAACCCCATACTTTAACTGTATAATATCAGATATAAAATGTAGCATCATTATCTGAATACACTCTGGAATTTTAAAAAAAGGATTATATTCTTAATTTCTTTGTCAAATTGGAAAATTTTGACAAGAATTTTGGAAATATAGCTATAATTTCCATCCAGAATGAAGCAGAAATTTTATATAAAAATGCCTTGCACTGACATCATTTTCTCCAATATATGATATTTTGGCAGTTATCATTAACAAATGATAAATAGCAACAATTGGGTGGAATTTCCGTATGTAATTCTTAAAATAGGGTAATAAAGGTTTTCATGTTGACAAAAAATGGAGTTTGTTAAATATTCAACATTTTTATTTATTCCACCCACCTGGTACAGCGCTGTTTGGTAAAAAGCCAAGAATTTCATTCACAAAGATCCTGGCATTGACAGGGAGGTTGTAAAGTGGTACATTACGGTAATTGGACTTTGGTGTTTCTGTCAAACTTATCCAGCGAAAGAATTCGGAGAAATTCCACTTAAAACATAAAAAATATTTTTTTTGCAGAGATGATCTTTACGGATAGGTATTAAGAAACAAAAACAATACTTTAGAAAAACTGTTTTTTATACGAATGTTATCTTATAGACAAGTATTTATTAAACAGAGGTGGCCTAGCTTATATACAAGTATTTGTAAAGGTATTTGTTATAGAGAGGTGACCTTTTGTATACAGGTATTTGTTATAGAGAGGTGATCTGTATATATAGGTATTTGATATAGAAAAGTGACCTGTATATACAGGTATTTGTTATACAAAGGTGACCTTTGTATACATGTATTTGTTATACAGAGCTGACCTCTGTATACAGGTATTTGTTATAGAGAGGTGATCTGTATATACAGGTATTTGATATAGAGAGGTGACCTGTATATACAGGTATTTGTTATACAGAGGTGACCTTTGTATACATTTTTTTTTATACAGAGGTCACCTTTGTATACAGGTATTTGTTATAGAGAGGTGATCTGTATATACAGGTATTTGATATAGAGAGGTGACCTGTATATACAGGTATTTGTTATACAGAGGTGACCTTTGTATACAGTTTTTTTTATACAGAGGTGACCTTTGTATACAAGTATTTGCTAGAGAGGTGACCTTTGTAAGAGGTAGTTGGTATACAGAGATGACCTTTATAGACAAATGAGTCAGAAGAAATCTCTGTCCTGGCAGATCTTTAAACAGCGCCAGGTGTACACTTCCTTGTATAAACCACAGGATGTCTATTGGTGCAAAGGTCGGAGTGCCAATATTTTGGCTCGGCTTCTACCATTGGTATAAACAAGTCTTTCCATGATAACTTGTTATGAAATGTTTGGTCTACCAAATAACATCTTACCTCATTAAATAAGCCATTCCCCATCAAATCTAATCCTTGGACGCAGAGTGGGCAAAACTGTAGTTACATTATGCCCGTCCTATAAGTGGGCACTTGCATCAGATACACTGATATAGAATCAATGGCCCAGAGATTCCCATTTCAACTTCAATATATATTACTTACTGTATAGCTACAGGTATGACAGTTTCTCATTTTTATCCTCATCTTTTTCACCTATACAGGTATAAAGGTGGTTCCAAACACCAACTAAATGTTTTGATACAAAATTAATTCTAAAAGACATCACTACAATTTAAAATTTCCAAACTCTTATATTTACACTTCTGGGGAGAAACATTTTAAAAACTTAATGCCTATTATTGTCTTGTCTTTGATACATTTTAACCTGCGATTTTACTTGATTTGAAGCATTAATGTTCCATATCTAGCTCTAAATTAATTCTAAATTCATTGTCTCACTAAATTGGCCCTTTGCTTCCATTACTTTTGATATTGCTCACGAGTCCTCCTTTGAGCAAACTTGAATAAACATTATATGCTTTACAAAAATGAAGTACCAAAGAAAGTTTTCGGTTCAAAAGATGTTTTTAAACCGGAAAAAATATATATGGAAACTGGAGAGAGGAATAGCTTGACAAGAGAAGTCACACTAATAAGCCAGAAACACACTTCTGCTGCTTCATCTTCCATTTATGACGGAGAATCCTCAAAGTAAAAAAAAAGAACTGCTCTCAGTGGAACTCTTCTTTGCGAAGAATTTAACTGATGTAGTGGTGCCCTTTAACTTAAATCTCATACACCTAAGAGTGGGTAGTGGTGCCCTTTAACTTAAATTTCATACACCTAAGAGTGGGTAGTGGTGCCCTTTAAGTTAAATCTCATACACTTAAGAGTAGGTATTGGTGCCCTTTAACTTAAATTTCATACACCTAAGAGTAGGTAGTGGTGCCCTTTAAGTTAAATCTCATACACTTAAGAGTAG
>NW_018403602.1:32348-58241 GCF_002113885.1 Mizuhopecten yessoensis | reverse complement strand
CTTAAATCTCATACACCTAAGAGTAGGTATTGGTGCCCTTTAACTTAAATCTCATACACCTAAGATTGGGTAGTGGTGCCTTAAATCTTAAATCTCATACACCTAAGAATGGGTAGTGGTGCCTTAAATCTCATACACCTAAGAGTAGGTATTGGCGCCCTTTAACTTAAATCTCATACACCTAAGAGTGCGTAGTGGTGCCTTAAATCTCATACACCTAAGAGTAGGTATTGGTGCCTTTTAACTTAAATCTCATACACCTAAGAGTAGGTATTGGCGCCCTTTAACTTAAATCTCATACACCTAAGATTGGGTAGTGGTGCCTTAAATCTTAAATCTCATACACCTAAGAGTGGGTAGTTGTGCTCTTTAACTTAAATCTCATCCACCTAAGAGTAGGTATTGGTGCCCTTTAACTTAAATCTCATACACCTAAGAGTAGGTATTGGTGCCCTTTAACCTAAATCTCATACACCTAAGATTGGGTAGTGATGCCTTAAATCTTAAATCTCATACACCTAAGAGTGGGTAGTGGTGCCTTAAATCTCATACACCTTAGAGTAGGTAGTGGTGCCCTTTAACTTAAATCTCATACACCTAAGAGTAGGTATTGGTTCCTTCAATCTCATACACCTAAGAGTAGGAAGTGGTGCCTTAAATCTCATACACCTAAGAGTGGGTAGTTGTGCTCTTTAACTTAAATCTCATACACCTAAGAGTAGGTATTGGTGCCCTTTAACTTAAATCTCATACACCTAAGAGTAGGTATTGGTGCCCTTTAACTTAAATCTCATACACCTAAGAGTAGGTATTGGTGCCCTTTAACTTAAATCTCATACACCTAAGAGTGGGTAGTGGTGCCCTTTAACTTAAATCTCATACACCTAAGAGTAGGTATTGGTGCCCTTTAACTTAAATCTCATACACCTAAGAGTAGGTATTGGTGCCCTTTAACTTAAATCTCATACACCTAAGAGTGGGTATTGGTGCCCTTTAACTTAAATCTCATACACCTAAGAGTGGGTAGTGGTGCCCTTTAACTTAAATCTCATACACCTAAGAGTGGGTAGTGGTGCCTTAAATCTCATACACCTAAGAGTGGGTAGTGGTGCCTTAAATCTCATACACCTAAGAGTGGGTAGTGGTGCCTTAAATCTCATACACCTAAGAGTGGGTAGTGGTGCCTTAAATCTCATACACCTAAGAGTGGGTAGTGGTGCCTTAAATCTCATACACCTAAGAGTGGGTAGTGGTGCCTTAAATCTCATACACCTAAGAGTGGGTAGTGGTGCCTTAAATCTCATACACCTAAGAGTGGGTAGTGGTGCCCTTTAACTTAAATCTCATACACCTAAGAGTGGGTAGTGGTGCCCTTTAACTTAAATCTCATACACCTAAGAGTGGGTAGTGGTGCCCTTCAACTTAAATCTCGTACACGGAGTAGGTATTTAAGAGGTAATGGGTGCTGGGAGTAGATTGGTTGTATGGAGTTGGACGTGGTTACAGGGCGGTGGGGTTATATGTAAAGACTTTCGCCATCTGCACACCCGCTATTGATGACTTCAGTCCAATCATGGCGACTACGAGTCTGTGTCATACTACCGAAGTCTCCGCAAATCTTCGCTACACGAGGAGAGAGAGATGAACATAAACAATTTAGAAATTTACAATGGTAAACGACAAAATTGCATACAATCGTCCTCGGACCACGCATGTTGATTCATTTAGGATCGAGGCACACGTTGTAGACATTCGATACAGTCTATATCACAGAGGCACATACAGCAGTATCGTTCTACTGCTATCAACATTTCTGCCAATTTTAGACATGCTTATAATAATCAATATCTGGGAACAATTGACGTAAATATTATAAATCACATTTATTTAAAACAAGATTTTGAGTCATAACATTGCATATTAATGTAGCGGTTGATGATGTACGGAGGTGAAGCTTTGTAAACCATTCTTGTAGGTCCCCGGTGTGCCTTACACTCACTTACAACCCCATCAATAATACATAATCCTTTTAAACAAGTAACTGTTTTTGAGCTGGAGAAATCAATAAACAGGCTGAGAGAACATACAGTTTACTTCTACTGTAGCTAAACCAGGCCACAGCAAGAATCACATCAAACTAACTCAACTGTCTTCATGGAAACTCTCTTTACTGAGCTGTATTTAAGTGTACAACGTGGAAACTGTCTTATCAGGATAAACAATACCATGGAACCTGTGCTATCACGACAAACTATAAAGTAGAACCTGCCTTATCCAGACAAACTATAAAGTAGAACCTGCCTTATCCAGACACTCTTAACAGTAGAACCTGCCTTATCCAGACTCCCTAAACAGTTGAACCAGACTCATCCAGACTTTATAAATGATGAAGAATGCTGAGTGTGCTAAGACTTCAATGGGACAAACCAACATTTGACCTCTGTGATTAGCCTTCGTATCGAGTAACATTTGAGCTTTGTGATTAGCCTTCGTATCGAGTAACATTTGGCCTTTGTGATTAGCCTTCGTATCGAGTAACATTTGGCCTCTGTGATTAGCCTTCCTATCGAGTAGCATTTGACCTCTGTGATTAGGCTTCGTATCGAGTAACATTTGACCTTTGTGATTAGCCTTGGTATCGAGTAACATTTGACCTCTGTGATTAGCCTTCCTATCTAGTAGCATTTGACCTCTGTGATTAGCCTTCGTATCGAGTAACATTTGACCTCTGTGATTAGCCTTCGTATCAAGTAACATTTGACCTCTGTGATTAGCCTTCCTATCGAGTAGCATTTGACCTCTGTGATTAGCCTTCGTATCGAGTAACATTTGACCTCTGTGATTAGCCTTCGTATCGAGTAACATTTGAATCCGAATTCTCCGAAGTCCACAATGACCACTAGTACTGGTACTATTTGCTGCAGCGCCAAAACCTCACCATCACGCAATGATATGACCAGCAGTAATATTCATCCATCGATCAATAGCCTAACAATCATTAAACCATTCTATGCAGGTCGGCAGCCATTATCTGATGTCAGTCAGAACATGAAGCTTATTACCCAGGTCAAAACCAAGAATTAGTTGTAACATCACCAGAACTAAATTCTTCCTTCACATTGAAATCATCAAAGATCTTGACAGGTGAGATTTTTGTTACGCACTTGATGAACTTTTTGACCGTGTCACTCAATCAATGATGTTGATTAACTCCTGTAGAGGTAAAGGGCAGCACATACCAGCATCAGTAATGATGTATATGTACTGGGTGATTGGAAACATCTGTGGTGAGCATAGCGGTACTGGGTCACGATACTCAGGAAACACAGATCCTATACTCAGGTAACACAGATCCTATACTCAGGTATAACAGATCCTATACTCTAGTAACACAGATCCTATACTCAGGAAACACAAATCCTATACTCAGGTAACACAGATCCTATACTCAGGTAACACAGATCCTATACTCTAGTAACACAGATCCTTTACTCAGGCAACACAGATCCTATACTATCTATACTAAGCTCAGTCTCTTATTGTCTGAAACCTATTGAATGCAGAGTCAAATTTGGTAACAAGCACAATTTTTTCAAAACTTTTCACAAGACAATCCCCTCAAAAGTTGGTTTACTCCAGGAACTCAATAGAAATAAAGAACGATTTTACAGGCTAATTTCTCACAATGTTAAACAAGGCAAAGCAGTTTGAGCAATCAATAAGCCCTCATCACCGAACAAACTTTGGTATTTGACATTAAACAAAGGGCATCAACTCTGCATATAGCAGGGAACAGGACATGATTTCAGTATGCCATACTCAGCCATCCAAAGAGGTACTTAGTTACAAATTTTAGCAATTGACTTAAAACAGAGAATCACTCTGAACAACGGACTATAACTCTGTATAAAGAGAAAGGGCAATAACTCTGTATAAAGAGAAAGGGCAATAACTCTTAATAAAGAGGAAGGACAATAACTCTGTATAAAGAGAAAGGGCAATAAATCTGTATAAAGAGAAATGACAATAACTCTGTATATAAAAAGGGTTATAACTCTACATAAAGAGAAAGGGTATAACTCTGTATGAATAGAACGGGATATAACTCTGTTTCAATAGTCATACTCTGCAATCCAAAGAGGTATAGATGCGAAAACATTGGCAATTATAAGTGACAGAGTATTTTAGTTACCACGGACAAAGCAAAGCACATATTGATGGAGGGAGTCCAAACCTATACTCCTCTTCAGTACTACAAATAGTCGACTAGTAAGGTAACTCTGTGTAGCGTAAAACTCACTTGATCATATTCAGGAACAACGGAAAAAAATCCAATTACTCCACTTTATTATTCTGTCTCCATTGTTCCATCACTTGCCATTCAGGAACAGCACAAACTTGGGGTGAAGAAGTTCTAAAACATTGTTGGTAGTTAACTAGAGAAGGCTTCCATTTACTCATTTTAAGAAAACTAAATTTAAAAGGATTTCATTTAATCTGGTAAAGCAATTTGCGACACTTAAAATGTCAGTGAGAGCAGACGAGTGTTTTAACCTGTGCTCACTGTAAGCCTGGGTTTAGTGGTGAAGAAGGAGAGATAGAAATCGGGGTATTGATTTTAAACGTTACATCATATTCGTACAGCAGTGGAAGATCACAGCACCAGATAACACAATCAAGAAAAAAAATGGTTTCTATGATCCTATTGGAGCGACCTCATTCTTATTACAAATTGGTTCTCTACTTTAAACAATCCCTTAATCCTACGACTGCCTGTAACAATGTGACTATATAGCACAAGCCTTAGCTTCTGCAAGTTTCTTCTCCCAAATAACGCAAGTAATTGATTATTACTGTATCTGCTGTTGTGGAGCTGGGATCGTCGCGGTGAGAAAGCCCAGGCTTTGGCCGAGCGTTATGATGTCCTGGGAATTATGCCAGTCGTCAGCAAGAGTTACGAAAACGGGCAATGTCAATCCGCACGAGGGGCTTATCGGCCTTAGCAGTGCGATCAATAACGTCTTATTATAATGTCTCTTGTACACAGAAGTGTTGGAGCTACTGCAACAGATAGCAACACCGTAGCTTGATCTGGATCATGGACGCACACCACATCATACATTGGTCCCCTGCGTCTTCCCCATGCTGGAGCTCTGCGAGAATTTATCACGGCTACATTTAAGTCACTTAAGCACATGTTGATTTCCGAAAGTGAAATGAACAGGCCTACACAAAGTGATATTGTTATTAATAAGGCATGTCCAACTGATCAATGATCTGATGACAATCCCTAGCTACAGACACATACCACTCACTTAGACACAACCCCTAGCTACCCACATACCACACACTTAGACACAACTCCTAGCTAGACACATACCACACACTTAGACACAATCCCTAGCTACAGACACATACCACACACCAAGACACAATCCCTAGCTACAGACACATACCACACATTTAGACACAATCCCTAGCTAGACACATACCACACACTTAGACACAATTCCTAGCTACAGACACATACCACACACTAAGACACAATCCCTAGCTACAGACGCATACCACACACTTAGACACAATCCCTAGCTACAGACACATACCACACACTAAGACACAATCCCTAGCTACAGACGCATACCACACACTTAGACACAATCCCTAGCTACAGACACATACCACACACTAAGACACAATCCCTAGCTACAGACACATACCACACACTTAGACACAATCCCTAGCTACAGACACATACCACACACTAAGACACAATCCCTAGCTACAGACACATACCACACACTTAGACACAATCCCTAGCTACAGACACATACCACACACTAAGACACAATCCCTAGCTACAGACACATACCACACACTAAGACACAATCCCTAGCTACAGACACATACCACACACTTAGACACAATCCCTAGCTACAGACACATACCACACACTAAGACACAATCCCTAGCTACAGACACATACCACACACTTAGACACAATCCCTAGCTACAGACACATACCACACACTAAGACACAATCCCTAGCTACAGACACATACCACACACTTAGACACAATCCCTAGCTACAGACACATACCACACACTAAGACACAATCCCTAGCTACAGACACATACCACACACTTAGACACAATCCCTAGCTACAGACACATACCACACACTAAGACACAATCCCTAGCTACAGACACATACCACACACTTAGACACAATCCCTAGCTACAGACACATACCACACACTAAGACACAATCCCTAGCTACAGACACATACCACACACTTAGACACAATCCCTAGCTACAGACACATACCACACACTAAGACACAATCCCTAGCTACAGACACATACCACACACTTAGACACAATCCCTAGCTACAGACACATACCACACAATTAGACACAACCCCTAGCTAGACACATACCACACACTTAGACACAATCCCTAGCTACAGACACATGCCACACACTTAGACACAATCCCTAGCTACAGACACATACCACACACTAAGACACAATCCCTAGCTACAGACACATACCACACACTTAGACACAATCCCTTACTACAGACACATACCACACACTAAGACACAATCCCTAGCTACAGACACATACCTCACACCAAGACACAATCCCTTGCTACAGACACATACCACACACTTAGACACAATCCCTAGCTACAGACACACACCACACACTAAGACACAATCCCTAGCTACAGACACATTCCACACACTTAGACACAATCCCTAGCTACAGACACATACCTCCCACCAAGACCCAATCCCTTGCTACAGACACATACCACACACTAAGACACTCGCTAGATCCATACCATACACCAAGACACAATCCCTAGCTACAGCCCCATACCACACACCAAGACACAATCCCTAGCTACATACACATACCACACACTTAGACACAATCCCTAGCTACAGACAGATACCACACACTAAGACACAATCCCTAACTACATACACATACCACACACTAAGACACAATCCCTAGCTACAGACACATACCACACACTTAGACACTAGCTACAGACACATACCACACACTAAGACACTAGCTAGATCCATACCATACACCAAGACACAATCCCTAGCTACAGACCCATACCACACACCAAGACACTAGCTAGATCTATACCATACACCAAGACACAAACCCTAGAGACAGACCCATACCACACCCTAAGACACAACCCCTAGCTACAGACACACACCACACACTAAGACACAAACCCTAGCTACAGACCCATACCACACACCAAGACACTAGCTAGATCTATACCATACACCAAGACACAATCCCCAGCTACAGACACATACCACAAACTAAGACACAATCCCTTGCTCCAGACCCATACCACACACGAAGACGCAACCCCTAGCTACAGACAGACACGACACACTAAGACACAATTCCTAGCTCCAGACCCATACCACACCCGTAGACACAATCCCTAGCTGCAGACACATACCACACACTAAGACACAATCCCTAGCTACAGACACATACCACACACTAAGACGCAACCCCTAGCTACAGACACATACCACACACTATGACACTAGCTACATGTCATGTTGGCCTTGGTAACGTAGATTATACATGTTGTATTGGCCTTGGTAATGCAGATAATACATTATGTGTTGGCGTTGGTTACGCAGATTATACATGTTGTATTGGCCTTGGTAGCACACACCATACATGTCGTGTTGTCCTTGGTAACACAGACCACACATGTTGTGTTGGCCTTGGTAACGCACACCATACATGTCGTGTTGTCCTTGGTTACACAGACCATACATGTTGTGTTGGCCTTGGTAACACACACCATACATGTCGTGTTGTCGTTGGTTACACAGACCATACATGTCGTGTTGTCCTTGGTTACTCAGACCATACATGGTGTATTGGCCTTGGTTACACAGACCATACATGCTGAGCTGCCCTAGAATAGACTGACCATACATGCTGAGTTGCCCTAAAATACACAGACCATACATGCTGTGCCGGCCATCAGCTATGCCCCAGACCCTATCATTACACTTACCCTAACCTGGGCATTAGGAGCCATAACATGGATGCTTACATTATTGATCTCAACAAAAACAGGCATGTTTCCCCATTTCCTCGATGGTGGGATCTATATCAAAATAGCGGCCATTAGTCCGCTAGGCTTGGAAAAGGTCAGGCCAAACAGAAAGAACCAACAAAAATTCATTTGGCGATTGACATGAGTTGTTCGGACAATAATTGTTTGTTAGGCAAAAGACAGAACTTCAACTCAGCAGAAAAACTAGGTGATTCCCTGTGGTGTAACATGATAAACTCCCATAAATGTGCCACAAATTGGACGATGGTCCCGAGGCCCCCCACTTATTGTAAATGCTTTCATTTGTTTTCTGGATATTTTGAAATACTAACAGTGGAGTAGTGTGGCTATCTTGTCCCACAAACATCAAACACATCTAAACAACTGAATTATCATAGTAAAGAGAAACAAAACCTTTCTTATCTGAAACATTTCTATAAAAGAACTTGCCTAATTTGACACATTTCAATAACATTAAAACCTGTATTATCGGACCAATTTATTTAACGTCATAACCTGTCTGATAAGACATATTTTCGTAATGATAAAACCTGTCTAATTTGACATTCCTATAACATTGGAACCTGAATAATTTGGGAAAAAACTCATCTGAGATATTCCAGTAACAACAAACCTGTCTTATCTGACACATTCCAGTTACAAGAAAACCTGTGTAATCAGACAAGTTCCTCAACAATGCCATACACCAATAATATGGAAAATATTAAAATTGACGAACACTCATTTTTTTGGGTATTTTTTCCAATAAAAGGCCCCCAGCTGATGGAATGTTTAGATCATAGTTGTATAACTATAACACGAACGTTTCAACAAATGTTCCTGGTTAATTGACAAAGTGTGGAGCCTCCTGAATAGAACCAGTGAAATACGACACATGTTACTGGTATCATCAGTACTTTGTATGACAGTAAACAAATAAACAAATAACAAATACACTATGGATGACTATTTTATAAGAAATAGCTCCTAAACTTTCTCAAATCATTTACATGATTTTTAACTCCTTGAACCAATCCCTATGGTCCAGCATTTTTATGAACATCTGAGAGAAGCATAGCAATACCTCAAAAGAAGTGCAATAAAGCCTGCCAGCCTTGCATTATACAATGTCCCCCTTGAAGCCAACCATTGACAGCCCTCCAGCTGTGACTGGATAGCGCAAACAGTTTCCAAAGAGATTCTGGAATTATCTCTCTCGAGGAGGAGCTGAGGATGTGGGCCCTAACTTCTGTTGACAAGCTGTATGCTGCCTTTGTAACATGCCCAGTTACAGAGTGATAATTGGACATTGAAGCTCCATGGATTTGACGTTTGTTTGTTTTATCCCAGTCCTATATTTGTTTGTAACTCCACTGGGCCATATTGCTGAGTAGTGCTGAAGTGCTGAATCGGTTTCAGCCCCAGCATCTGTAGCAATTTCATAAAAGCCGCAGGAGGACAGATGATATGTTTAGTGCAGGAACAGAAAGAGAGGATAAAGACTATAACATGTCAAACCTACTGTCCTTGTACCATTCTTTCCTCCCTATTCTCCCTTCCTTACCCCCACACCCACAACCCTTCTGTGTGCCCCCCATTTCCTTTTCTCTCCCTTTTCTATACCTCTCCTCCACTTTCCTACCTTGACCCCTAGACCCTAGATCATTGTCTTTATTAAGCTTGCCTACACAGTCGAGGGCTAATCATTTTTTCTCCCGTTTTTTCACCCCTCCCACCCCGCACTCACTTGTCTCCTCATCCTAATCCCTAGACACCCCTAGAAGGTCGTCTTACAGCGAGTTTGCCTACTCAGTCGAGGGTTAATCAACTTTTACCTTCATTAGAACACAAAGGCCATTCATGTATGTAAGTATACGTACCTACACAATACATGTTTCTGCATCCAATAATTGATGCAGACATCAACCCGACTGCCTTTGTCATGATCACGCCCCACTCTCTCATTCCCTGTATGTCATTCCGACACCTAATTACCTCACACAACTACAGTAGAGCTTGCCGTCTGCTTCTCTCTTTTATACCATCAGCTTCAACACTTAATCAAATTTTTAAATAGAATTATTTTGTTCAGAGCAAAACTTCCTAATCAACTTCATGAAAAAACATCCCTTCATTCATGTTTATCGTGAAATCTCCAAACATGGATTTAAAGAGCAAACTGGTTTTGTTTCCTTGTTCTTTACAAAAGATTAAAAATAGATTTGTTTCTTGAAACATTTTCCTAAACTTGTGATAAACACGCTGAGGGATACCTGACCTTGGCTGCAGGCTCAAGGTCATCATGATTCAGCAGGAACCCAGACAGACACACTGGAGCCATTCGGTCTATGGTCAACCTCCCTTACCCATCTAAATGAAATGAACTACTCCCTTTTTTATGTGGAATGGTCCACTTATGTTTTCTGGGTAATCACCATTACGTCAACTTCATTCATCGGGATCAAACATGCATGTCCCATCAGACGGCCAGGAATGCGTACAGGTACGTTAGTGGCGTGACACCTGCACATATATGTGTCACACAACGCACCGACATGCCTGCCGTGTACACTCATTCAACCTTCTGATGTATTTTTTCTTCAATGATAGAAGTGGCGCAATGAACATTTGTGAAGCCAACATCAGATGCACTGATACCAGATCACATGATCAACTATAGAAAAAATAAAAAATTAGATGAAAAATATACAAAAAAGTCAATCTAACAAAACAATAGGCCTAAAGATCCTGTATTGCTTGAATGTTTGTATTTGTTACCTTAAACAGAAAATGAATTGAAAATATTTCTAATATTGCATCATGGTAGCAATCTTATAGATATTTATTAACCCATTAAATTACATAAGAAACACTTTGTAAGGGCAGAAAGGGCAGAAGGAACACTTCTATAAATTCTAGTTAAAATTGATTGTATGGAACTTACAAATTAGGCAACAATATTTCAGCCAAGATTGGCCATCTTTGATTTTGAATCCACAAAAAAATTGTAAACACATGGTGAGAACCATGAGAGGATTATTTGTCAAAATATGTCAAAACCTGCCTGAAGTTAAAAATGTCTTCGCTAATCTGGGGTCAATGTGGACATCTCGGATTTTAAATCAGCATGCAGACCAAAATGTGTGGCCAGTACCGCAGACCAAAATGTGTGGCCAGTACCGCAGACCAAAATGTGTGGCCAGTACCGCAGACCAAAATGTGTGGCCAGTACCGCAGACCAAAATGTGTGGCCAGTACCGCAGACCAAAATGTGTGGCCAGTACCGCAGACCAAAATGTGTGGCCAGTACCGCAGACCAAAATGTGTGGCCAGTACCGCAGACCAAAATGTGTGGCCAGTACCGCAGACCAAAATGTGTGGCCAGTACCGCAGACCAAAATGTGTGGCCAGTACCGTGTATCATTTATATCCTAGCTGGTTAAAACTAGTCAGGTAGACCTTGAACATTTTACCTATTTCTACTACTGGGTCCTACCTAACAGGAAGTCTAACCCTTTATACATTTATAGAGTCCTACCTATCAGGAAATCTAACCCTTTATACATTTATAGAGTCCTCCCTATCAGGAAGTCTAACCCTTTATACATTTATAGAGTCCTACCTATCAGGAAGTCTAACCCTTTATACATTTATATCCTAGCTGGTTAGAGCTTGAACATTTTACCTATTTCTACTACTGGGTCCTACCTATCAGGAAATCTATACCTTTATACATTTATATCCTACCTGGTTAGAGCTTGAACATTTTACCTATTTCTATCACTGAGTCCTACCTATCATGAAGTCTAACCCTTTATACATTTATAAGTGAAACTGACTCCATTGCATGCTGAATGATGTTCAAATAAATCAAGCTATACTTAAGGAGAAGAGTTACACATTTCTCCTTTTGGCCCCACCCCTCTGCCCCCTGTGGGAGGGTGACACAACTTAAGAAAAAATATGAATCCCCTTAATCTAGGATGATGCATATATATATAAGGTTAAAAACCTCTCTGGCCTTTCAAATAAAAAATATGAAGAAATATTATTTAAAGGGCAAGTAATCTTCAATAGTATGGCTATTGCATGAGCCTTGCCCCTCTGCCTCTAGGGGGCCAGATCAATTTAGTCTCATTGAGACAGGTGTGCTTACAATTAAGTTAAGAACATCATATAGTACAAATTTTGGATTTATTTTCATTGTTTCTTTAATATATTTTGTAGTACATGGCAAAGCTACAAGATTTATTTTCATTGTTTCTTTAATATATTTTGTAGTATATGGCAAAGCTACAAGATTTATTTTCATTGTTTCTTTAATATATTTTGTAGTATATGGCAAAGCTACAAGATTTATTTTCATTGTTTCTTTAATATATTTTGTAGTATATGGCAAAGCTACAAGATTTATTTTCATTGTTTCTTTAATATATTTTGTAGTATATGGCAAAGCTACAAGATTTATTTTCTATCATTTGAAGGAGTTTCCATCGCAGTAAATTGTTACTCAGATCACCAGATAACGTTTCATATCCCACAGAGGTCTTTGGTCCGTATCAATAACACCCATGTTTATCTCAAGAACTCAATAAATGTTCCCATACTATTACTGAATCAAGAAATGATACCAACACGAAACATCTTTCCTGAACAAATTCAAATTACCATCCTCCAAATTCAATTGTTCTTCTCAATAACCAGAGCCTTAAACTAAATTTTCCTGACTTTTTTGTCGCCGAAATGTCATCTGACTTGACAAAATTCAATCTGTACAGGGCTCCACTGTCTGTGCGCTGATTGCCTAATTTGGTTACCATTTCCCCTTCACTCTGAGCCTAGGTTACTGCCGTCTGCGTCTGTGCACGAGGCAGAACTAAAAACACTCCACTTTTGAAAAGTCACATTGACAAGGCTAATATAATAATAGCTCTATCGTAATTACACTGTACTAAAACATATAAGACTGCATAGGGTTGCCGAACAGAAATAAACGTGTAGGTGAACTGTAGGAAATAGGTGCAGGATGGCAGGGAAGTACAATGGGTGGTGTCAGTAACTGACCAGTTTAAAACCTCTGCACTGTGTACAATGTCCGAAAATCTCATTTTTGGAATCTTTCAAAAACACATAAATGATATTTTTTTTTAAAAATGGACAACCTGAGCTTGGAATTCACATTTTATTTTAAATGTAAGGACAACATTTTGGGGAACTAAAGTTTTGGTGAAGAGAGTTAAGGAGATCAATGAGCATGCCAGGGGAAATGTTTTGGGGACAAGAACTTGAGTTTGGGGAAAGATTTTTAGAGAGCAGTTTAGGTAACATGTTAAAAATTGAACTGAACAGTAAGATTTCGGATAACAATCCTTGGTATGAAGGCTTTGAGTGAGAACAGTTTGGAAAACAAACAATTTGGTTGACAAACTAGTTTGGGACAAAATCTTACAGACAAGACAAAATGATAAATACAGTAGTGGGATACCGCGTGATCAATCCTCACAATGATATCTGGTTAGTACCAGAAGAACCTTACTCCCTCTACCCAATGATATTTGGTTAGTACCAGAAGAACCTTACACCCTCTACCCAATGAGATCTGGTTAGTACCAGAAGAACCTTACTCCCTCTTCCCAATGATATCTGGTTAGTACCAGGAGAACGTTACTCCCTCTACCCAATGATATCTGGTTAATACCAGAAGTACCTTAGTCCCTCTACCCAATGATATCTGGTTAGTACCAGAGGAACCTTACTCCCTTTACCCAATGATATCTGGTTAGTACCAGAAGACCCTTACCCCCTCTACCCAATGATATCTGGTTAGTACAAGAAGAACCTTACTCCCTCTACCCAATGATATTTGGTTAGTACCAGAAGAACCTTACACCCTCTACCCAATGAGATCTGGTTAGTACCAGAAGAACCTTACTCCCTCGACCCAATGATATCTGGTTAGTACCAGGAGAACCTTAATCCCTCTACCCAATGATATCTGGGTAGTACCAGAAGAACCTTTCTCCCTCTGCCCAATGATATCTGGTTAGTACCAGGAGAACCTTAATCCCTCTACCCAATGATATCTGGGTAGTACCAGAAGAACCTTTCTCCCTCTGCCCAATGATATCTGGTTAGTACCAGAAGAACCCTACTCCCTCTACCCAATGATATCTGGTTAATACCAGAAGTACCTTAGTCCCTCTACCCAATGATATCTGGTTAGTATCTGGTTAGTACCAGAAGAACCTTACTACCTTTACCCAATGATATCTGGTTAGTACCAGAAGACCCTTACCCCCTCTACCCAATGATATCTGGTTAGTACAAGAAGAACCTTACTCCCTCTACCCAATGATTTCTGGTTAGTACCAGGAGAACCTTACTTCCTCTACCCAATGATATCTGGTTAGTACCAGACGAACCTTCCTCCCTCTACCCAATGATATCTGGTTAGTTCCAGAAGAACCTTACTCCCTCTACCCAATGATTTCTGGTTAGTACCAGGAGAACCTTACTTCCTCTACCCAATGATATCTGGTTAGTACCAGAATAACCTTACTCCCTCTACCCAATGATATTTGGTTAGTACCAGAAGAACCTTACTCCCTCTTCCCAATGATATCTGGGTAGGACCAGAAGAACCTTACTCCCTCTACCCAATGATTTCTGGTTAGTACCAGGAGAACCTTACTTCCTCTACCCAATGATATCTGGTTAGTACCAGGAGACCCTTACTCCCTCTACCCAATGATATCTGGGTAGTACCAGAAGAACCTTACTCCCTCTACTCAATGATATCTGGTTAGTACCAGGAGAACCTTACCCCCTCTACCCAATGATATCTGGTTAGTACCAGACGAACCTTCCTCCCTCTACCCAATGATATCTGGTTAGTTCCAGAAGAACCTTACTCCCTCTACCCAATGATTTCTGGTTAGTACCAGGAGAACCTTACTTCCTCTACCCAATGATATCTGGTTAGTACCAGAGGAACCTTACTCCCTTTACCCAATGATATCTGGTTAGTACCAGAAGACCCTTACTCCCTCTACCCAATGATATCTGGTTAGTACCAGGAGAACCTTACTCCCTCTACCCAATGATATCTGGTAAGTACCAGAAGAACCTTACACCCTCTACCCAATGATATCTGGTTAGTACCAGAAGAACCTTACTCCCTTTACCCAATGATATCTGGTTAGTACCAGAAAAACCTTACTCCCTCTATCCAATGATATCTGGTTAGTACCAGAAGAACCTTACTCCCTCTATCCAATGATATCTGGTTAGTACCAGAAAAACCTTACTCCCTCTACCAAATGATATCTGGGTAGTACCAGAAGAACCTTACTACCTTTACCCAATGATATCTGGTTCATACCCAAAGCACCTTACTCCCTCTACCCAATTATATCTGGTTAGTACCAGAAAAACCTTCCTCCCTCTATCCAATGATATCTGGTTAGTTCCAGAAGAACCTTACTCCCTCTCCCCAATGATATCTGGGTAGTACCAGAAGAACCTTACTCCTCTACCCAATGATATCTGGTTAGTACCAGAAGAACCTTACTCCCTCTACCCAATGATAGCTTCAACCTCCAGTGCTCTCTACTCTTCAGCTATAATTCATGGTTCCGAGATTCAGTTTCTTGGGGAACATAAATCTGTGTAAGTCTGAGACCTGCCATTAGGAACACTGACCCATTACAGCGCAGCAAGGCAGTACTTACCATGTCCAGACATTACAAAATGTATCTGTCCATCAGACGACTACTACCAAGCTAATTAGTCAGTGTCGAAAACTCCTTTGGGTTTGGAGGATATTTTTGGAACTGCCATTACACTGTCCACCCCACAGTACGTGTCATTAACCATTACAAATAATGACCCTGAGGAGTAGTAGTAGTAGGAGAGATTGACCTCAGCGAACTGTGACCTTATGACCTTATAAGCCTCACCTTGGATCAGCATTTTTACTATCACAAATCTTGGCAGAACTCTCCTGATTGGACTAGTGATAAGCCAGTAGGACAATGAAAATCTAACAGTCATGCAATCGTTTGCATGTGCTAATACTACAATCTTCTGGCAGCTTTCCGTAAACTGTACACACCTCATGATTAAAAGTAAACTACCTATAACTCTATTGGCACTGACAGTTTATCTCTGATCCAACCTCAGTGGCACTGACAGTTCACCTCTGACCCAACCTCAGTGGCACTGTCAGTTCACCTCTGATCCAACCTCAGTGGCACTGACAGTTCACCTCTGACCCAACCTCAGTGGCACTGACAGTTCACCTCTGACTGAACCTCAGTGGCACTTGTACTGACAGTCCACCTTTGACTGAACCTCAGTTGCATCCTATGGTTGAAAATTTCATATTACAGAGATACTGGAAGCTTTCCTTTTGCAGGTTGAGGTGGTTGGACCACAAATGGACTGAACTGTTTCAAGATATAGTGTAGACCATTTGCATTGAGATAATTAAAGGAAAGCCTTTTAGGTATCATGTACCATTGATATGTGGCTCAGTGGTAGAAGGTCAAACAACTGATCACAGTTATCATAGCAATTTTAGTGCAGTTGTGCAAATGGGTACCACTGCATGCTGAAATGGAAATCACTGCCATCTTTCCTGACCTCCATCAAATGTTTGGATAAGTTATATCTATGAGAGCAAATTTAAGCTTTATTACAGGAGGAATCAGCCAAAAGCATGTATTACCTGTGTAAACTGCACTCTGTATAAAGTAGAACCTGTATAATCTAGATACCTGTATAGTATCACCGAATACATTTCTATGTATATTGAACTTGTATAATTTGAAAACTTGTATAATTTGAAAAGAAAGTTTTGTTCCCTGTCAAATTCTTTTAGACAGATGGCACGGTTGTATTTCAAAATAGCTAAAGACATATAATGGATCCTTGCTCCTGTGCTTTGGTGGGCTGGTGATTTTTATACATACACTACAGTACAACTTGTCTGAACAAACTCCTACGGAGATCTATTCTGGTCCAGCTAGACAGGCTTCAGATAGAATAGGTTTCCTTTACATTATGAAATAAAACGCAGGAAACTCAGCCTATACAAACAATGCTGTATACCATGGTGCTGTGGTTGACAGGTGGCTCAGCCTATACAAACAATGCTGTATAGCATAGTGCTGTGGTAGACAGGAAGCTCAGCCTATACAAACGATGCTGTATACCATGGGGCTGTGGTAGACAGGAAGCTCAGCCTATACAAACAATGCTGTATACCATGGGGCTGTGGTAGACAGGAAGCTCAGCCTATACAAACGAAACTGTATACCATGGTGCTGTGGTAGACAGGTGGATCAGCCTGTACAAACAATACTGTATACCATGGTGCTGTGGTAGACAGGTAGCTCAGCCTATACAAACAATGCTGTATCCCATGGTGCTGTGGTAGACAGGTGGCTCAGCCTGTACAAGCAATACTGTATACCATGGTGCTGTGGTAGACAGGTAGCTCCTATACAAACAATACTGTATACCATGGTGCTGTGGTAGACAGGTAGCTCAGCCTATACAAACAATACTGTATACCATGGTGCTGTGGTAGACAGGTGTCTCAGCCTGTACAAACAATGCTGTATACCATGGTGCTGTGGTTGACAGGTGGCTCAGCCCATACAAACAATGCTGTATACCATGGTGCTGTGGTTGACAGGTGGCTCCGCCTATACACACAATGCTGTATACCATGGTGCTGTGGTAGACAGGAGGCTCAGCCTATACAAACAATGCTGTATACCATGGGGCTGTGGTAGACAGGAAGCTCAGCCTATACAAACGATGCTGTATACCATGGTGCTGTGGTAGACAGGTAGCTCCTATACAAACAATACTGTATACCATGGTGCTGTGGTAGAAAGGTAGCTCAGCCTATACAAACAATGCTGTATACCATGGGGCTGTGGTAGACAGGAAGCTCAGCCTATACAAACAATGCTGTATACCATGGTGCTGTGGTAGGCAGGAAGCTCAGCCTATACAAACAATGTTGTATACCATGGTGCTGTGGTAGACAGGTGGCTTAGCCTATACAAACAATGCTGTATACCATGGTGCTGTGGTAGACAGGTAGCTCAGCCTATACAAACAATACTGTATACCATGATGCTGTGGTAGACAGGTGGCTCAGCCTGTACAAGCAATACTGTATACCATGGTGCTGTGGTAGACAGGTAGCTCCTATACAAACAATACTGTATACCATGGTGCTGTGGTAGAAAGGTAGCTCAGCCTATACAAACAATGCTGTATACCATGGGGCTGTGGTAGACAGGAAGCTCAGCCTATACAAACGATGCTGTATACCATGGTGCTGTGGTAGACAGGAAACTCAGCCTATACAAACAATGCTGTATACCATGGTGCTGTGGTTGACAGGTGGCTCAGCCTATACAAACAATGCTGTATAGCATAGTGCTGTGGTAGACAGGAAGCTCAGCCTATACAAACGAAACTGTATACCATGGTGCTGTGGTAGACAGGTGGATCAGCCTGTACAAACAATACTGTATACCATGGTGCTGTGGTAGAAAGGTAGCTCAGCCTATACAAACAATGCTGTATACCATGGTGCTGTGGTAGACAGGTGGATCAGCCTGTACAAACAATACTGTATACCATGGTGCTGTGGTAGAAAGGTAGCTCAGCCTATACAAACAATGCTGTATACCATGGTGCTGTGGTAGACAGGTGGCTTAGCCTATACAAACAGTGCTGTATACCATGGTGCTGGTGGTTATGATAATTTTTGTATGTCTGGTTTAAAGTCTTTCTGATTCCTAAGGGTTTTGTAAAGGCAGGTTAAATTACTTTATTTTGATAAATTTGGGATTGTCTTCATAACCCCTGTTTAATCTGGAAACCTGTATAAACCAGACTCTTATCATGGACAAACAATTTAGGTAATTTTATGTAATTAAAACCTGTGTAATTAAGAAACCTTCTATTCTGAACAACAGCTGTTGAGGAAATCAGTTTAAACCGGTATTGTTGTACATTCAGTCTAGTAGACCATTCACATAATATTTATAATATGACTACTGAAGGTTCTGTTCTGAGCTCAAACCGCCAAAGCCTGGTCAGCTTCAAAATTCATGATGTCAAAATTCTGAGACATATATTTGAAATATTTTTCAAATTATCCATTTTTTTTTGTTTGCTCAACATTTCAGTCCCTAAGGATTTTATCTCAATCATAAATATCAGCATTTTTCAGAATTTAAAGGTCTCTTCACAATTTTATTTAAGGTTATTATGAATTTAATATAAGCTGACCAGGTTTTGAGTTAGCTCTGAAAAAATTTGCATGCACTTCCAATTTGTCACTTAGTCACCATTCATATCCCTTTAAAAATCAGTATCATTTCTAGTTTTTTCAATAATGATATCTTATCAATTATCAGTGCCCCATGCGGGAGAAATGCCACTTAACAAACTACAGCATCAATAATACACCCAATTATGCAAATGTTTCTTACCCTTAAGTCTAGGCCAATGGCTGCTGCCTGTGTATGTCAACTTGGGATTTACTGATATAACAATCCACACTCACTAGATAACGTGGGCTTATTTTGAGTCTGTTTGCAGCCATTTTCAATACAAATTGGTTTATCATGCATGTTTGATCACTAAAAACTACTCTGTCTAAGCAAATTTTTTGAAAAATACATACTGCTCTAAAACAATCTGTTAATTACCCGTACAATACAATTTTCATTACCTTGTTAAATTCACACAGATTAAAAAGTCATGAAACAGTATCCTTAAACAATGTTTTCTAGCTAAACAGAAAATAACTAGATAAACTGCAAAATCTTTGACAAAGATAGAAGATAAAATAATGGCTTGGCTTGACTCACCGTCAGCAGTATCAATAGTCTGTGCCCGCCAACAGTGCAATCACAAGTCAAAGTGGATTCGCTGCGATCTCTTATTCAGCCATTTTCCCAAGCCTCGTCTCATCCGCTAAATCCTGCGTTAATGTAAGAAAGAAAGATTGCAACAACAAAAAATCGGTGCAAGCTAGAGAAGCCCACTCTTGTCAGTAGATGGGAATTAACTTAAGCTTCACTGTTCTTAAAAACAATTTCTTCACTGATCCGTTTGGCTTTATCTTTTTCTCCTTTTTTCTCTATACCTCTTGGAGAGAAGGAATTAAATCAGTAGGATCTAAACCCTATTAGGACAGATTCCGCCACAATCCAAGATGATGCTTTAAAGTGTATCCGTCACTTTTTCTGTTATCTGACAGACTTCAGAAAACTGGATCCATAAGTGAATATGCAAAGACACACAAAAATTAAGATGGCCACTCAAGGCTTTTTGCACGACGGGGAAAATACCAACTCCCCAAAACTGGTCAGAAATAAAGTTGACGTAATTAGTACATAGGGTTTGGTGGTTGTGTTAGTCGAATGCCTGGAGTGGGTTAGAGTAATGCATTACTACTATATCAACACGCTCCAAACAATAGGCAAACCATCTCCCCGAAAAAATCAATGGATTGAAACACTGAGAACAAGCTTTGGTACATACGCTTAGGCCCCAGCTATACAGCACGGAGGTTCAGGCTGTAGGCAATCTCAAGGTAGGGCGGGCACTTACAGAGTTAGGAACCAGGGCAAGCACTTACAGAGTTAAGAACCAGGGCAGGCACTTACAGAGTTAAGAACCAGGGCGGGCACTGACAGAGTTAAGAACCAGGGCGGGCACTTACAGAGTTAATAACCAGGGCGGGCACTTACAGAGTTAAGAACCAGGGCGGGCACTTACAGAGTTAAGAACTAGGGCGGGCACTTACTGAGTTAAGAACCAGGGCGGGCACTTACAGAGTTAAGAACTAGGGCGGGCACTTACAGAGTTAAGAACCAGGGCGGGCACTTACAGAGTTAAGAACCAGGGCGGGCACTTACAGAGTTAAGAACCAGGGCGGGCACTTACAGAGTTAAGAACCAGGGCGGGCACTCAGAGGAGTTGGTAGGGTGTACACTAACATAACAAAGATAAGGAGGCAGGGCGGCCGCTCACAGAGGTTTGAAAGTAGGGCAAAAACGTACTGAATTAAAAGGGCAAGTATTAAGGTGGCTCCACACTTTCGCAATTAACCAGCAAAATTCGTTGAAACTTTCATATAATGGTTATGCAACGATGAAGAGTTGATTTTATGAAAATCTAAACATTCCGATAGTTTGGGGACATTTTTGGAAAAAATACCACAAAAATGAATTTTCGTCAATTTTAATATTTTCCGGTTTTTTTTTTGTTTGCGTGTGGCATTGTTCGGAACAATAAAAACAATAATAAAATGAAAAGAAGCATTTCTAATTAACCCTAAAAATATTTTATTTATCACAAAATATGTAACACATGTTACACAAAGTGTTTTTTATTGAATTTGTATAGATAAAAGTGATTATCTACAAGCTAAAAGCAAACAGGACACAAAGATCTATACATATAAAATGGGAAATTGATCAAAATATACACAATGGCTTTATAATTAATTTATTTTACATTTTCCATTAATTTGAACCGGGTGATAGTTATCTTCCTTGAAAAAAATCGAAACTTTTTGCAGAGGGATGACATTTACACAATGATAGTTGTCTCTGTTTACATATAACAACAAGAGGCCCAATGGGCCTGCATCGCTCACCTGGTATAAAACTCACACTTGTAACCTTAAAAGTGATCTAAAATAAAGCTACAGGCAAAATATCAGTATTTATGATTAAAATTCATTCAAAAGACCCGTTATTTTTTTTTTAAAACATTTCACCCCTGTGATTGAAAGCCGAACAAAGTCATTATGTTGAACACATTGTATAGCCTTTCATCTCAGGATGCAACTTGCAAAGTATAAACATCCTGGGACCCATGGTTATTCAGAAGAGGTTGTTTAAAGATTTTAAACAAATTTGACCCCTGTGACCTTGAATATAAGTCAAAGTCATTTATTTTAACAAACAAAGTAATCCTTGATCCCAGCATATGCTACTGACTAAATATCAACATCCTGAGCCTTCTGGTTATTTAGAACAAGTTGTTGAAATATTTTGAACATATTTGCTCCTTGTGACCTTGAATATGATTAAAGGTCATACATTTAAACAAACTTGGTAGCCCTTGATCCTAGTATGCTACTGACTAAATATCATCACCCTGGGCATTTTGGTTATTCGGAAGAAGTTGTTAAAAGTTTTTAACATATTTGACCCCTGTGACCTTGAATATGGGTGAAGGTCATTTATTTTAACAAACTTTGTAGCCCTTTATCTCAGCATGCTACTGGCCAAATATCATTATTTATCCTGGGCATTTTGGTTATTCAGAGGAAGTTGTTTAAAGTTTTACCATATTTGACCCCTGTGACCTTGAATATGGGTGAAGGTCATTTATTTTAACAAACTTTGTAGCCCTTTATCCAAGTTTGCTTCTGGCCAAATCTCATTACCCTGGGCATTTTGGTTATTCAGAAGAAGCCGTTTAAAGTTTTAAACATATTTGACCCCTGTGACCTTGAATATGGGTCAAGGTCATTCATTTGAACAAACTTTGTAGCCCTTCATCTCAGGATGCTACTGGCCAAATATCATCACCCTGAGCATTTTGGTTATTCAGAAGAAGTTGTTTAAAGGTTTTTTAATACAATTGACCCCTGTGACCTTGAATATAATTGAAGGTCATTCATTTGAACAAACTTGGTAGCCCTACACCCAAGCATGCTACTGGCCAAATATCATCTCCCTTGGCATTTCGGTTATTGAGAAGAAGATGTTTAACGTTTTTGACATACCGTATTTGACCTCTTTGACCTTGAAAATAGGTTAAGGTCATTAATTTTAACAAACTTTGTAGCCCTTTATCCAAATTTGCTTCTGGCCAAATATTGACACCCTAGGCCTTTCGGTTATTAAGAAGAAGTCGTTTAAAGTAAAATATTGACGCCGGACGGACGCCGCGTCACGGCATAAGCTCACTTGGTACTTTGTGCCAGGTGAGCTAAAAATGATGGAAATAAATAAAAAATATGATATCAAAATTATCAATTTATTGTTCTTTAATGGAACCAAATTACCCTCAGTCATGTACACTTTGGACATCATTCCAAAGTCCGCTAACTTACAGTATATTTATAAAATTTACATGTCAGGTACATATGTGACCAGTGGCTATCGCATGGTATGCCGTTCTCACGTGCACTCTCACATGCATTTCATAGGTATCTTGATATTTTACAAAACATTATTTTTACAGAGTAAGTAGACTACATTTGTAAACACGATTTAATCGACAGAGCGAAACTTCCTCAACAGTAAAATCGTTACGACCTCGAGCTTATGAACTCCTGTAAGTACGTGATATGCACATGTGAGGTCGGTACGTCTGCATTCCATGTGTTTCCAACATGACCTTCTTGAGGTCGTCTGGTCTCATGTCACTGTCTTCCCGTGAGTCTGTTTATGTCTATAAATTGGAAAGCTTTATTCCTAAAGTACGTGTGATTATACATTTCCCGGTAAAATCTCGATATCGGGCAGGGTTCGAAATTAACCAGATTTTCTACTTGCATTTTTTCGCAAGTGGTATTTTTTCTTACTTGCTAAATGAGAAAACAACTTGCAATTTGCATTTTTCCAACTTTATTAGACATGTTAACTTTGAATTAAATTCTAAAACAACACAGTATTAATTGCCAACTCCCTCTTGACAGTAGTGTTACCAGAAACAAACTGAAAAAAAAATTCTACTTCAGACATTTTTTACATTTCAATGTAGGCGTCATTAAAATAAAATATTCTAGAATCTACTGTAAGAGGTTTTGTTTTGAACTTATACAGGATAATATAATACAATACAAAGTTTATTTATAGTCGGTAATGTCATATAATAACAACATTAGATCTAGAAAACATAAGCTATGTCATAGCTTTTGACCGACCTTATGTATGTGCCTCTCAACTCAAAGTCAACAAATTTTAGTTTACCAAACATCTGATCCTATCACTATAGTAGCTGTTAAAAGTTCAAATTAATAGCTAATTAGTTTTCATGAATGACTTACATTAGAGGACATGTTTGTTGGTGCAAATGACTTGCACGTTTTGCAGACAATTTTTGTCACATTGTCACCTTCACCATCATACTCGAGATCAGTATTGAACTCCTTCATCCATGTTTTTACAGTTTTTAGGCTGGCAGATACACCCTTGGACGAAGCCTTAGGCTGGCAGATACCCCCTTGGACGAAGCCTTAGGCTGGCAGATACACCCTTGGACAAAGCCAAAGGCTGGCAGATACACCCTTGGACAAAGCCTTAGGCTGGCAGATACACCCTTGGACGAAGCCTTAGGCTGGCAGATACACCCTTGGATGAAGCCTTTTTCAACTCAACGTTTGCCTTTTATTCATCGGCTTCTGCACTGCTCGTGCTTGGTCTTTTCAAAAACTTGTCCATTTGTTATTTTGCCGGTGCAGCGAGCTGTGAAATTTAACCTTGGGAAACCCCAATACAACCACGTGACTAGTCAAGCCTATCGTATTTGCACTATAAATAGTAACTAAAAATAGATTACCGAAAAACATCATACATGCGGTAAACGTCATCATTATTTGTGCAGGTACTTCCTAACAGACATGCGCATGGGACATGTATCGATTGTAAACTTCCTTTAATGACAAAAGCTGAATCATTCGTTCGGCGAATGACAAGAATACGCCTAAATGACCGCGAGTTGTCAAAGAAAGAATTTGTAAAGACCGACCATTAGAAATGAGGATTATTCAGCCCAAAATTTTCACTTGCAAAAAAATGCTGGTGTCTGAAATCTCTACTCGCAGTTTGCAATTTGCACTCGCTTTTCGCAAGTATGCGAGCTTAAATTTGAACCCTTTCGGGTGTTTACATATCATCGGCACGCACGTGTACTATTGTTTACCAGGGGCCTGTTCGTGGAACAACCGGTTTAACCATTTATAAATGTAACAATTTCGGGTATAAATCCTGGCGGACATGCAAATGTGTATGCAGGCCTTGCAAGGCTTTTTCAAGGCTCGCCTGAAAGCAATATCAGATTACTAGGTCTGACCTTATTTAATAAACGAACAACAGTGGTCCGATCGGTTTGACCATTTAAACGAAAACGGCCCAGGTGTTGTTATAATTTGCACTACGATAATGAATGCCCGATACGCAATACGGAAATGACGACACGTCGTACATGCACATTTCGATCAAGAAAATTGAGTCCTAGCTGTACTTTTTCCGGAAGTACGTCACGAAAATGGACGCTGATGACGATGTGTGGAGCCACCTTAACAGCTCACAGGGGTAGGAAAGTAGGGCAAGTATTAACAGCTCACAGGGGTAGGAAAGTAGGACAAGTGTTAACAGCTCACAGGGGTAAGAAAGTAGGGCAAGTGTTAACAGCTCACAGGGGTAGGAAAGTAGGGCAAGAATTTAATGAGTTAGGAGGCAAAATGGGCACTCACAGAGGTAGAAAAGTAGGGCAAGAATGTACTGAATTAAGGAGGCAGGGCAAACACTCACAAGGGTAGGAAAGTAGGGCAAGTATTAATAGAGTTAACAAGGCAGGGCAGGCACTCACAGGGGTAAGAAAGTATGACAAGTATTAACAGCTCACAGGGGTAGGAAAGTATGACAAGTAATAACAGCTCACAGGGGTAGGAAAGTATGACAAGTATTAACAGCTCACAGGGGTAGGAA
>NW_018403602.1:2870-28432 GCF_002113885.1 Mizuhopecten yessoensis | reverse complement strand
GCAAGTATTAACAGCTCTCAGGGGTAGGAAAGTAAAGCAATTATTGACAGAGTTAAGAAGGCAGGGCAGACACTCACAGGGATAGGAAAGTAGGGTGAGTATTAACAGCTCTCAGGGGTAGGAAAGTAAAGCAATTATTGACAGAGTTAAGAAGGCAGAGCAGACACTCACAGGGATAGGAAAGTAGAGTGAGTATTAACAGCTCACAGGGGTAGGAAAGTAGTGCAAGTATTGACAGCTCTCAGGGGTAGGAAAGTAAAGCAATTATTGACAGAGTTAAGAAGGCAGGGCAGACACTCACAGGGATAGGAAAGTAGGGTGAGTATTAACAGCTCTCAGGGGTAGGAAAGTAAAGCAAGTATTGACAGAGTTAAGAAGGCAGGGCAGACACTCACAAGGGTAGGAAAGTAGAGCAAGATTTTACTGAATTACAGAGGCTGAGCGGGCACTCACAGGGGTTGAAAAGTAAAGCGAATCACTGTCAGGGTCTGGAATTTACAGAGTTAAGGAGGAAGGCCGGAAACACTTAAAGGAAAATACAGTAAGCATTAAGATTTAAGGAAACAGGGCAGTTACTATCAAATGTTGGAAAGTAGAGTAAGAGTTTCCTGAGATAATGAAGCAAGGCGAGCACTCTAGGAGATAGAAGGAGTGTGCACTAACAAAGGAGGTAGAGTGGGAAATCACAGGGGCTGGAAAGGACACAGGGGCTGGAAAGGATACAGGTACTGGTAAGGTCACAAGCTGGCAAGGACATACAGCTGGAAAGGATACAGGGGTGGCAAGGATACAGGGCCCACTTGTATAAAACATCTCAAAGTTAAGGAACATCTCAAGCAATGTATTGTCTATGGAAAATCTTAAACTTGAGGAAATCTCAAGAGTTGAGATATTTTATACAAGTGGGACCAGGGACTGACAAGGACACAAGCTGGCAAGGATACAGGACTGGCAAGGATACAGGGACTGGCAAGGACACAAGCTGGCAAGGATACAGGACTGGCAAGGATACAGAGACTGGTAAGGACACATGGCTGGAAAGGATACAGGGCTGGCAAGGACACTGCAGGAACTGGCAAGGATACAGGGCTGGAAAGGATACAAGGTCTGGAAAGGATAAAGATATGGCAAGGACAAAAGCTGGCAAGGATACAGGGACTGGCATGGATACAGGGCTAGAAAGGACACAGGGCTGGCAAGGATACAGGGCTGGCAGGGATACAGGGCTGGAAAAGATACAGGGCTGGCAAGGATACAGGGACTGGCAAGGACAAAAGCTGGCAAGGACACAGGGACTGGCAAGGACACTGGCATAGGCTGGAAGGATACAGGGCTGGCAAGGATACTGGGACTGGCAAGGACAACGGGCTGGAAAGGATACAGGGTTGGAAATGACAGAGTTAAGGAAGTTCTCACAGAGGGTGGTGGCAGGGTCAGAACTTATAGTATTAAGGAGGCTGGCACTCACATGGGGTGTTAGAATATACAGAACTGAGTTGGCTCAGTGGGCTTTCACATAGACTAAGAGGTAGGTTAGGCATTCACACAGGTAAGGTAGGGTAGGCATTCATACAAGTGAGGTAAGGTAGGCACTCACACAGGTAAAGTGGACATTTACACAGGTGGGTTAGGTTAGACATTTACACAGGTGAGTTAGGGTAGGCATATACACAGGTGAGGTAGGGTAGACATTCACACAGGTGAGGTAGGGTAGACAATGACACAGGTGAGGTAGGGTAGACATATACACAGATGAGGTAGGGTAGGCACTTATACAGGTGAGATAGGGTAGACATTAACACAGGTGAGGTAGGGTAGGCATTCACACAGGTGAGGTAGGGTAGACATTGGCACAGGGGAAGTAGGGTAGACATTATCACAGGGCAGGTAGGGGAGACATTCACTCAGGTGAGGTAGGGTAGACATTAACACGGGTGAGGTAGGGTAGACATTAACACAGGGGAGGTAGGATAGGTACTCACACAGATGAGGTAGGGGAGACATTAACACAGGTGAGGTAGGGTAGACATACACACAAGTGAGGTAGGGTAGACATTAACACAGGTGAGGCAGGGTAGACATACACACAGGTGAGGTAGGGAAGACATACACACAGGTGAGGTAGGGTAGACACTGACACAGGTGAGGTAGGGTAGACATTCACACATGTGAGGTAGGGTAGACATTGACACAGGTGAAGTAGGGTAGACATTAACACAGGGGAGGTAGGATAGGTACTCACACAGATGAGGTGGGGTAGACATTAACACAGGTGAGGGAGGGTAGACATTAACACAGGAGAGGGAGGGTAGACATTAACACAGGGGAGGTAGGATAGGTACTCACACAGATGAGGTGGGGTAGACATTAACACAGGTGAGGGAGGGTAGACATTAACACAGGAGAGGGAGGGTAGACATTAACACAGGGGAGGTAGGATAGGTACTCACACAGATGAGGTAGGGTAGACATTAACACAGGTGAGGTAGGATATACATTGACACAGGTGAGGTAGGATATACATTGACACAGGTGAGGTAGGATATACATTCACACATTTACACAGGTGAGTTAGGGTAGGCATTCACACAGGTGAGGTAGGGTAGACATTGACACAGGTAAGGTAGGGTAGACATTCACACAGGTGAGGCAGGGTAGACATACACACAGGCGAGGTAGGGTAGACATTAACACAGGTGAGGCAGGGTAGACATACACACAGGTGAGGTAGGGTAGACAATGACACAGGTGAGGTAGGGGAGACATACACACAGGTGAGGTAGGGTAGGAATTGACATAGGTGAGGTAGGGTAGAGATTGACACAGGTGAGGTAGGGTAGACATTCATACAGGTGAGGTAGGATATACATTCACATAGGTGAGGGAGGGTAGACATTGGCACAGGTGAAGTAGGGTAGACATTATAACAGGGCAGGTAGGGTAGACATTCACTCAGGTGAGGTAGGGTACACATTAACACAGGTGAGGTAGGGTAGACATACACACAAGTGAGGTCGGGTAGACATTAACACAGGTGAGGTAGGGTAGGCATTCACACAGGTGAGGTAGGGTAGACATACACACAAGTGAGGTCGGGTAGACATTAACACAGGTGAGGTAGGGTAGACATTCACACATGTGAGGTAGGGTAGACATTGACACAGGTGAGGAAGGGTAGACATTGACACAGGTGAGGTAGGATATACATTGACACAGGTGAGGTAGGATAGGTACTCACACATGAGGTAGGGTAGACATTAACACAGGTGAGGCAGGGTAGACATACACACAGGCGAGGTAGGGTAGACAATGACACAGGTGAGGTAGGGTAGACATACAGACAGGTGAGGTAGGGTAGACATTGACACAGCTGAGGTAGGGTAGACATTCACACAGGTGAGGTAGGATATACATTCACATAGGTGAGGTAGGGTAGACATTGGCACAGGTGAAGTAGGGTAGACATTATCACAGGGCAGGTAGGGTAGACATTCACTCAGGTGAGGTAGGGTAGACATTAACACAGGTGAGGGAGGGTAGACATATACACAGGTGAGGTAGGGTAGGCACTTATACAGGTGAGATAGGGTAGACATTAACACAGGTGAGGTAGTGTAGACATACACACAGGTGAGGTAGGGTGGACATTAACACAGGTGAGGTAGGGTAGGCATTCACACAGGTGAGGTAGGGTAGACAATGACACAGGTGAGGTAGGGTAGACATTCACACAGGGGAGGTAGGATATACATTCACATAGGTGAGGTAGGGTAGACATTGGCACGGATAGGTACTCACACAGGTGAGGTAGGGTAGACATTAACACAGGTGAGGTAGGGTAGACATATACACAGGTGAGGTATATACGTAGGGTAGGCACTTATACAGGTGAGATAGGGTAGACATTAACACAGGAGAGGTAGGGTAGACATTCACACAGGTGAAGTAGGGTAGACATTAACACAGGAGAGGTAGGGTAGACATTCACACAGGTGAGGTAGGGTAGACATTAACAAAGGTGAGGTAGGGTAGACATACACACAGGTGAGGAAGGGTAGACATTAACACAGGTGAGGTAGGCTAGGCACTTATACAGGTGAGATAGGGTAGACATTAACACAGGTGAGGTAGGGTAGGCACTTATACAGGTGAGATAGGGTAGACATACATTTTGGAAGGTGTTAGGATGAGTATTATTTATAATGATAGAAAAACAAGAATTAAGATTGCTTAAGATTGGCTAGCTGAATATTAATTACAAAATTCAAGCTTAGTTAGGTTTTGTTTCATTTGTGCTTATTGTCCTACAGCTATGGTCACTTTAAGGTGAGCCAGGCTTTGATGGTGGAGGGAAACTGGAGTACCAAACTATCAACCTGTAGTCAGTACCTAGTGACTGCCCAACATAGGTCGTGAACCCCCAACCCAGTGATGGAAGGCTAGTGGTCATAGATGGTCAGACACCAAAACCACTCTGCCACCGTGGCCTCTATATAAACACAGTTATTGCAAATCCCAGAGACTGCAAAAAATCATTTTCATATTATAAACAATATCGCTTAAAATGAAATATTTAATTTAAAAGCATTTATGTGCATAAATCCTTAGCATGTTCTGCACACAAATAGTAAACAAATGACTGAGATGTTCTTCACACAACCTGACATGCAATGATTCAATGAGAGTAGATCTACTGATTATAATTGATGTTTAATGATTTCATTTCCAGGTGATTTCCTGCCTACCTTTTTCATACTATAATGCTGTATTAGAGTATCGCTTTGTTGTGCTTTCGTTCACAGTACACCTGTAGGTAGTGTGTGTGATGCATATAGGAATAAGCTAAATAATAAATAAACCTCCTATAGTTTAGGGTACATGAGCATACCTTGCGTACCGTGTATGGTTAGCTTAACACATAGAGGCATGCTACTTACAAAATGTCTTCAAGTTCAAGATACAATGAGAAAAAATATGCAATGGTTATACGATAAAAATCAACGTTTATGCGCAAATAAAAGAAATATAATAATTTCTTTTTTTCTCCATTTACTAATTATCTCAAAATAACGTCATGTATATTTTTCATACATTAAGGTGACAAATACCTAAATGCACTGCATGTCTGTACCGAGAAATAAATAAACTCAGGCTCCTGAACAGTGACGAACAACCATAGAAATCTATTGTTATGTATGATATCTACTTGATTGTGACCTCGCTCTCCCGGGGGTCCTTTATCAAGGTATATTTCGACCTTACCTCTGTATGTACAGCTCCCCTGGGGGTGGGGAACTTAGCTATGCATACAGGTGTGTTGATAACTTCTCTGGACCAATGACAATGCCAACAAAATCTCCTAACAAGATTTTTACAGCTGATCTGATACAAAAAATATCAATGATTGATATCATCAACACTATGTACAATTAAGTGCTGTACCGCCTGTTAATATTAACAACAGTTCAATAGGGCCTAGTGGATTGTTTCTTTTGCTGTTGTTTGACCATTGGTAAAAAAACACATTTTTACCTCAAAGCTAAAATGAAACCCTATACTTGTATGACCCCTAATATGACCATGATTATGGTCCCTATTCAAACCAAATAAATGGTATACTACTAAATATAAAGGTTTTAATCTCTGAGAACTGAAGTAGTCAAAAAATATTTGTTAAATGGTCACCTTAATTACCTCCCTTTGACATATTTTTGTTAAATGGTCACCTTAATTACCTCCCTTTGACATATTTTTGCTATCTATATGGGACTTAGCCGTCATTTCTGTACCACTTGTCATCTCCTTCAGATCCTGCAAGATATTGACTTAAATATTTTATTCAAGTAGAAAGTGTGGAAAAAATCAAAGACAGATGACACAGGAAGTATGGACACTTACCGCACATCACAATGTTATTTCATTGGTTGTTTGAGTCAGGTGACATAAAAACAGGATCATGGAAAGAGTGAGCATGCGGGGTGTTTGAACATATAACGATGTTTCTGCCTATAACAAGTTAATAGCTTAAAAAGATCAATGAAAACACCTCACTTACAATTTGATTAAAAAAAACAAATCTGTACTCGATGACCTTAATTGATACGTAAACAATTTCTACCCATGTCAACGGGTACAGTAGTAGGAAACATCAATATTTTTACCTTACTCGCAGTATATCAAACGATATTTGTTCCAGTAATTTTTGAGGTGAGTGATCATCGCTGAGAGGCAGTTTCTTACAGATTTGATATTACTGATCAGCGATGACAGACAAGGTGATTGAGTGATATATAGGTAGTTCATTAAACGTGTGTTGATTGGGCGTGATAATTGACTGAAATGGTCGTAGCTATATTCAGTGTACGTGTGGGTGGGCAGTGGGAGAGGTGACAAGTCAGGTGTAAAACGGCTGCCACTTCAGAGTTATTACCTATAAACTCGTTACTGGTCCCTTTGGAATGCCAGCATTCCTTTAGGATGTAAGACGTGTTACAGCCGTAGGTTTGAAATGTAAAACTGCCGAGACAAGTCAGAAAGACATCAAACCCACATCAATGCCAGCCACCTATAACGGTCGACTTTTAAAAATTTCAGAAATAGATTAGTAATTTAAGTTATAAAACAGAAGGAGCTAACAGTTTTAGAGTAGGTTGTACACATCTGTGGGAGGGGGAGTGCACTGGTCACTGAACTCCTCCCAAAGCCATTCACCTCAAAGTACATCATCAGGAAAATTCAGAAAAAGACAGAGAAAATTTAATTAAGGTATAGAAACAAAAATGAGTATTTCAGGAACCAGATGTTTAAATCTTTGTTAGGTTAATACATTGTTAAGGTAAACGTTATAAACATCTTTAGGTTAATATATTGTTAAGGTATATGTTTTAGGTTAATATATTGTTAAGGTATATGTTTTAGGTTAATACATTGTTAAGGTATATGTTTTAGGTTAATACATTGTTAAGGTATATGTTTTAGGTTAATACATTGTTAAGGTATATGTTTTAGGTTAATACATTGTTAAGGTATATGTTTTAGGTTAATACATTGTTAAGGTATATGTTTTAGGTTAATACATTGTTAAGGTATATGTTTTAGGTTAATACATTGTTAAGGTATATGTTTTAGGTTAATACATTGTTAAGGTATATGTTTTAGGTTAATACATTGTTAAGGTATATGTTTTAGGTTAATACATTGTTAAGGTATATGTTTTAGGTTAATACATTGTTAAGGTATATGTTTTAGGTTAATACATTGTTAAGGTATATGTTTTAGGTTAATACATTGTTAAGGTATATGTTTTAGGTTAATACATTGTTAAGGTATATGTTTTAGGTTAATACATTGTTAAGGTATATGTTTTAGGTTAATACATTGTTAAGGTATATGTTTTAGGTTAATACATTGTTAAGGTATATGTTTTAGGTTAATACATTGTTAAGGTATATGTTTTAGGTTAATACATTGTTAAGGTATATGTTTTAGGTTAATACATTGTTAAGGTATATGTTTTAGGTTAATACATTGTTAAGGTATATGTTTTAGGTTAATACATTGTTAAGGTATATGTTTTAGGTTAATACATTGTTAAGGTATATGTTTTAGGTTAATACATTGTTAAGGTATATGTTTTAGGTTAATACATTGTTAAGGTATATGTTTTAGGTTAATACATTGTTAAGGTATATGTTTTAGGTTAATACATTGTTAAGGTATATGTTTTAGGTTAATACATTGTTAAGGTATATGTTTTAGGTTAATACATTGTTAAGGTATATGTTTTAGGTTAATACATTGTTAAGGTATATGTTTTAGGTTAATACATTGTTAAGGTATATGTTTTAGGTTAATACATTGTTAAGGTATATGTTTTAGGTTAATACATTGTTAAGGTATATGTTTTAGGTTAATACATTGTTAAGGTATATGTTTTAGGTTAATACATTGTTAAGGTATATGTTTTAGGTTAATACATTGTTAAGGTATATGTTTTAGGTTAATATATTGTTAGGGTATATGTTTTAGGTTAATACATTGTTAGGGTATATGTTTTAGGTTAATACATTGTTAAGGTATATGTTTAATGTTGATACATTAATGCATTATTGATGTTTGTTCAACGTTTTGTTAGGTTAATATATTGTTAATTTTTATGTCTTAAATCTTGTTAGGTTAATTAGTAAATTAATTATTTAAATGTCTAAAATCTTATTAATACATTGATAAGGTATTGTTTGTGATAAAATGTTTTAAATTATACAAGTATTTTCATGATTTTTCTCCACATACAGTAATAGCTAATTGATGTTCAGAAGGTGACAATTATTGTTTTACCTCCGCTCATTTTCATTACATACTTGTAATAGATCTTCTATGAATGCAATAATTTTAATACTAATCAAATTTTTCAGTTTTTAAATATTTTATTTTTCTTGTTTTTGTTTTTAAGATATCACAAATTCATCCTGGAAATTCAATATTTCTGATAGCATTTTGAAAGGTGAAGAAAAACAATGGCATGACAAAATCTTTTTTCCTGAATAAATTATTAAACTTTAAAAAACCAAGTAGTGGGAGAAGATGACAACACTGTAAGATAAAGATTGAAATTTTATTTGGAATTTTGATGGCACAACAGGAAAATTCAAGATCAGACCTGATGTACAACCAAGATTCTTACTCTATAAAATCAAAACTGAGGGGAAAGACAACATTCCAACCGTCTGTCACAGATCACAGAGTAGAAATCCAGGAATCCCTGACCCTGTGTGGCACTGTTATACCATACAGCCGGAATTGTTCCTTTAACTTTTTCATCAGATAAGAAGAAACATTCTGCAAAAGCCATTCTGCCCCTTCCGCGATAAGGCATTATGTATATTTAATGCAAGATTATTATCAATATAATAAGAATACCAAGTTACCTCATAACAAACAATCAATTATATTGCCTTGTTCATTACTTGTTCCTGTGTTAATTACAATCTGCAGGCTTCAATCCTTTCCTGTTCCTTCAAAATCTAAAGACAACAGCTAGATCTAGTTTGAACCAGTAACATGGCGATAAGATGCCCAGATAGACCTAGGAGAACATGTCTATATACATCTCCCCTACACACACACATATTAACAAATAAGACCTGTCTGCATGTTTTTTGCATAAAAATGCCATTTTGCCCTAAAGTGTATAGAAACAGCAACATTGATGGCCATCAAGCATGCTGGCAACCAAAATGGCAGCCATACAACTTCATTAAACTTGCCAGCTCCATCAAAACGACTGATTTTGATGTAATTAGCGCCCCCAACTCTCAAATATTTATGTAGAAAACGGTGTTAATGGTGGAGAATAAAACAAAAAGGGCTTGTCAGTGAAAAATATAAAAAAAAAAAAAAAAAAAAAAAAAAAAAAAAAAAAAGACAAATAGAAAAATGGATGAGATCAAAGGTTGAATCAGTAGATGGTCAATAACTAACCTGGTTCACCAAATCAAACCACGCAATGTATACTGGAATCTGTTCAACAGCACACTGATCATGTTAATGTTACATGCTCATTTATTATTTAAACGCTGGAATTTGAAGATATAAGATCTCAATCAAACTCAAATCCGAGTCTCATTCTTCTCTTCATACACCCAGTCATTCTTCTCTTCATACACCCTGTCATTCTTCTCTTTATAGACCCTGTCATTCTTCTCTTTATACACCCTGTCATTCTTCTCTTCATACACCCTGTCATTCTTCTCTGCATACATCCTGTCATTCTTCTCTTCATACACCCTGTCATTCTTCTCTTCATACACCTTGTCATTCTTCTCTTCATACATCCAGTCATTCTTCCATTCATACATCCAGTCATTCTTCCATTCATACACCCTGTCATTCTTCTCCTCATACACCCAGTCATTCTTCTCTTCATACACCCTGTCATTATTCTCTTCATACATCCAGTCATTCTTCTCTTTATAGACCCTGTCATTCTTCTCTTTATACACCCTGTCATTCTTCTCTTCATACACCCGGTCATTCTTCTCTTCATACACCCTGTCATTCCTCTCTTCATACACCCTGTCATTCTTCTCTTCGTTCATCCTGTCATTTTTCTCTTCATACACCCTGTAATTCTTCTCTTCATACACCCTGTCATTCTTCCCTTCATACACCCTGTCATTCTTCTCCTCATACTCCCTGTCATTCTTCTCTTCACACACCTTGTCATTCTTCTCTTCATACTCCCTGTCATTCTTCTCTTCATTCATCCTGTCATTCTTCTCTTCATACTCCCTGTCATTCTTCTCTTCATACACCCTGTCATTATTCTCTTCATACATCCAGTCATTCTTCTCTTCACACACCCTGTCATTCTTCTCTCCATACACCTTGTCATTCTTCTCTTCATACATCCTGTCATTCTTCTCTTCATACACCCTGTCATTATTCTCTTCATACACCTTGTCATTCTTCTCTTCATACCTTCATACATCCAGTCATTCTTCTCTTCATACTCTTCATACACCTTGTCATTCTTCTCTTCATACCTTCATACATCCAGTCATTCTTCTCTTCATACACCTTGTCATTCTTCTCACATCCAGTCATTCTTCTCTTCATACACCCAGTCATTCTTCTCTTCATACATCCAGTCATTCGTCTCTTCATACATCCTGTCATTCTTCTCTTCATACACCCTGTCATTCCTCTCTTCATACACCCTGTCATTCTTCTCTTCGTTCATCCTGTCATTTTTCTCTTCATACACCCTGTCATTCTTCTCTTCGTTCATCCTGTCATTTTTCTCTTCATACACCCTGTCATTCTTCTCTTCACACACCCTGTCATTCTTCTCTTCATACACCCTTTCATTCTTCTCTTCATACACCCTGTCATTCTACTCTTCATACACCCTGTCATTCTTCTCTTCACACACCTTGTCATTCTTCTCTTCATACACCCTGTCATTATTCTCTTCATACATCCAGTCATTCTTCTCTTTATAGACCCTGTCATTCTTCTCTTTATACACCCTGTCATTCTTCTCTTCATACACCTTGTCATACTTCTCTTCATACATCCAGTCATTCTTCTCTTTATAGACCCTGTCATTCTTCTCTTTATACACCCTGTCATTCTTCTCTTCATACACCTTGTCATACTTCTCTTCATACATCCAGTCATTCTTCTCTTTATAGACCCTGTCATTCTTCTCTTTATACACCCTGTCATTCTTCTCTTCATACACCCAGTCATTCTTCTCTTCATACACCCTGTCATTCCTCTCTTCATACACCCTGTCATTCTTCTCTTCGTTCATCCTGTCATTTTTCTCTTCATACACCCTGTAATTCTTCTCTTCATACACCCTGTCATTCTTCTCCTCATACCCCCAGTCATTCTTCTCTTCATACACCCTGTCATTATTCTCTTCATACACCTTGTCATTCTTCTCTTCATACATCCTGTCATTCTTCTCTTCATACACCCTGTCATTATTCTCTTCATACATCCAGTCATTCTTCTCTTCATACATCCAGTCATTCCTCTCTTCATACACCCTGTCATTCTTCTCTTCGTTCATCCTGTCATTTTTCTCTTCATACACCCTGTAATTCTTCTCTTCATACACCCTGTCATTCTTCTCCTCATACACCCTTTCATTCTTCTCTTCACACACCTTGTCATTCTTCTCTTCATACACCCCGTCATTCTTCTCTTCATTCATCCTGTCATTCTTCTCTTCATACACCCTGTCATTATTCTCTTCATACATCCAGTCATTCTTCTCTTCACACACCCTGTCATTCTTCTCTCCATACACCTTGTCATTCTTCTCTTCATACATCCAGTCATTATTCTCTACATACACCCTGTCATTCTTCTCTTTATACACCCTGTCATTCTTCTCTTCATACACCTTGTCATACTTCTCTTCATACATCCAGTCATTCTTCTCTTCATCTTCATACATCCAGTCATTCTTCTCTTCATACATCCAGTCATTCCTCTCTTCATACACCCTGTCATTCTTCTCTTCATAGACCCTGTCATTCTTCTCTTCATACACCTTGTCATACTTCTCTTCATACATCCAGTCATTCTTCTCTTTATAGACCCTGTCATTCTTCTCTTTATACACCCTGTCATTCTTCTCTTCATACACCTTTTCATTCTTCTCTTCATACATCCAGTCATTCTTCTCTTTATAGACCCTGTCATTCTTCTCTTTATACACCCTGTCATTCTTCTCTTCATACACCTTGTCATACTTCTCTTCATACATCCAGTCATTCTTCTCTTCATACACCCTGTCATTCTTCTCTTCATTCATCCTGTCATTCTTCACTTCATACACCCTGTCATTCTTCTCTTCATACACCCTGTCATTCTTCTCTTCATACACCCTGTCATTCTTCTCTTCATTCATCCTGTCATTTTTCTCTTCATACACCCTGTCATTCTTCTCTTCATACACCCTGTCATTCTTCTCTTCATACACCCTGTCATTCTTCTCTAAACAAATATTTTTCTAACATTTTGCCATTAAGAACACCACTAATTTGGCAGAGGAAGTGTGTAACATTTAAACTTTTTTGTATTTGCAAAAACATGCATTGCTTACCCAAAAAAAAAATTGCATAGCCAAATTTGAATTTTGCATAGTATTTTTGCGAAAGCAAAATATTGAATACTTGAAAAAAAAATTGCGCACCCAATATTATTACTGTATTTTAAACCTAACTGTGACACTCTCTGTGCGATAACTTAAATTATCTCATGTGATTCTGCCACAGGATCTGTGCCAGGATTCATTATAGGGGTAGCAGGGCTGTAGCTCAGTCAGCACCTATGTGTGCGGAGTAGGACGAGTAAGGGTCCCTACTGTATTCTATACAATAAATATATTAACACAGGTTAATTCAGCACCATTCAGCCCTAACAAATTCATATACATAAAAAAGCAAGACTCGACTGATTATTAATGAAAGAAATAAGATTTATTTTCCTAATACACTCTAACAATAATTGGCTTCCGAATGATCAAATTGTTAATTTCAATAATCAAATTGTTGTCAGATTATGCCTGCCTATGTTGGAGCTGGATCGGTTGTTCGGCAGTCGAGAATATCCCCCATCTCCTGGAAACGTTGCTGCTCGATCCTACCTAGCTATCGGCTCCAGACAACAGTCAGTTTTCTGATAACGAACCAGAGATCTCCATAAAGATAGCTGGCCAATTACAGACGGCTCAGGATGTGTGAAGATCAAATGGTCAAATCTGGGTCTTATGGCCACAATTAAAACACAGCCCATTAGTGTTTAATTTTCTAGACTGATCTGTATTCTGTTGTCTCCAGAATTCACCAGTGTCAATAGATCATGGAAATTGAGGCAAAACTTTGTCACCAGAATCGGGACGACAGCACTATTCAAATGACACCACATTATGCATCTTTTTTCATTCAAGGAGAAAGTCAAAATTTGCCTTTTAAAAGAAACAGCCAGTATTAGTTGATTCCAAAGCTAGTTACAAATAGAAATTGTCTAAACCAAACCCTATGTCATATAAAACTGAGTATAAAATTGACCTTCAATTTGGTCCAGCTGCTGTACCATTCTACTTATTTCATCTGAATCTGTGTATTACAAAACCTGTTTACTAGGACCAGAAATATTTGTTCACCAAGTTTCGCTGTACAAATACAAAGCCTCAAAAACATGATTTTAAAAAAGTCATGAGAAACAACTTGTCCATTCGGCCCAGCAAACACGATCCTGTATATTTACATCTGTTGAGGGTGGCTCAGGTCCACTAAATGTAAACACAGATTCTGACGGGATTTGTGGGACATCAGGAACAACAACACCCCCTTGACTCACTGCAATCTTTCCAGTCTGATTTTTTTCTTTAAAAGTAATATGCATAGGTATTCAAAAGTGAAGTGTTTGTTTCCATCACTTGAAAGAATCTGTTATCCGCCATATCCTTCTCTAATACCCTTAGATACAAGGTGGTCATCGGTGCTTTTCAATGAGATTGAACGCTTGCCAATCAAAGTGATGTCATTGTTGGCACAGTTACAAGGTGCCCTGAATTAGCTGCTATAGGAGACAGCAGTATTTCCTCTGTAAGTACTGGTCAGTGAAATTGTCCATCTGTATGTGCCAGCAGGCTGTCTCTGACCAATACACCAGATGTCCAATGAGCTATAGCATCGGCTACCTGATAGCCCAACAAGTGACCATTAGGTCAATGGACACTGCCAATTAGCGGCAACAATTAGGGGTGAAATCGGTCCTTATTGACCGCCACAACAAACATTGGCCTCTCACAAACATCAATATAAGTCACCTCAAGTGCTCTCTGTAGCCAACACTTAAACACATCTAAATAGATCTAGCTTTGATGGTTTGGTATAGCATTTGTTCCTGTATACCAAAGATCCTGTCATTCCTTCACTATGTGCCATCCCTCCAGTCTCTGTCATTTCTTTTTAGACTCGAAGACAACATTCGCTGGCCATCAGGTAGTAAATGTTGTCTGGTATTAGACTTTGTGGAATGCTATTTAACTTCTTTCTCGAGTTTCAAAAGTACAGAGGAATAAATGAGTGCACCAACAGCAACATTTAGGCAATTCTTAAATACCACTGAACAAATTTCAAGTTCAAATTTGTCAACCATTTCATGGGTTAGATAAAGAAGCAATGTGACAAAATCTAAATAGATATTTAATAATTACTTATAATGACTTTGAGTAAAAAAAACAGAACATTAGGAATTCTCCAATTACAAAAGTCAAAAACTAAGTGAACAAATCTGAAAAGTGTAGATCTGGCAATTATGTACGGGAGGCAATTCTAACATAAATCACAGGTGTAATGTGTAAGGTAGCATGTACCCTTAAGAACATATATATCTGAGATAAGAAAAAAGACTTTCAAATCATGAAGATGAAGCTAAGACCTTAAAATAAAATCATGAAACAGCGAGTTTTGTGAGAGAAATAACAGAAATTTGAACAGTCCCAATACTTTAAGAAATAAAAGTGTTATGGTTTATGCTTTCTGGAATCGCTTTACAGACACAAATAACTGTAAGCTACTCATTGATGATTGCCAGATCAAGAATACTGTGAATGTCAGTAGCTAACTACCCACGCGCTAGGTCGAGGCACTCCCGTGTCTGTGATGTACAAACTGTGTTTACGAATCAGTGTCAAATCATACACACCTACCAGTTAAATTATAAGTCTTCCTCTCTAAATTATCCCTCAATTAACTCCAGGGAAACTGCCCTCCCTGGTCCGCTTCTTCTTACCTAACACTCATTAGCTTTTCATTAGGACATGAAGTCATTAAGACTAACTGAATGAGAGATAATCCTGTCATAAATATGAAATTAGTGAAAGTTTCCAGGCACACAAGTTTCCTCTTTAACTGTCAATCAAGACGTCAGTCGAAATCTTTTCCACTGACTAGGAATTGATATGTAAAAAAATGTTGAACTTTAAGGTTACACATCCAATTAATTTCTCTGATGGCCTTATCTGATTAAATTTGATCGATCATTACCAATTATCAGTAAGACTAGGTATATAGGTAGATAAATTATTCCATTGTGTAGAGACGGGCAATTAGCCACTATACACTGAAAATGATTTTTAGATTAGATTATTTTATTAACCTCGAGTCAACTGACTCATGGGTATAATACATATATTACAAGATAAGTACAACATGTTATGCAATACAATACAGAATAACATATGGACATATGTTAAGAGGAGAGTGACTCTTTACGTACACTTGTTGACAAATGTAAATATTTTCCAAGATTAAAAAGTTCCTTTACATTATTGGTACTTAATAGATGAGTTAGCTTAAACACACTCGGACTTAAACGATAATATTTCTTTATGTACTTTAACCTTCGATTTTCATAAAATGGACATTTGAGAATAAAATGAAACTCATCTTCAATGTCGCCTAAATTACATCTAGTACACAGTCGATTATGACGGTTTATATTATTCCGCCTCCCGACCTCAATATTTAAACTGTGAGAGGACAGTCTATAGCGAGTAATTTGACGCTTGAATTTTGATTGGATTGGCTTACGCAAATAAAACTGTAAGTCGACATTGTCTATCAGGTGTTGATATAAATACCCCTTTGAAGAATTTGAAATATTTGTTAACATACTTTGTCGTGAAACATCGAGCAATCTTTGTTCTATAATCTTTGCCGCAATATTAATAGGTAAGTTTTCCTCAAAGATATACTCCAAACCCATACTAGCTAATTCTTGCCTAATATTAATTAACCAGTCATCATTACCACTTATACGCTCGTCATAGCAAGCTTTTAATATACAGTTATCGCTACTTTTAACCAGTATTTAAAAATCCTCAGTTTCCTTTGGACTATATGGGGGAATCTACCAAGTTCACAATAAACCAGATCATTATTAGTGCATTGTCTGACTCCTAGAATTTTTTTACAAAAAATTAAATGAACTTTATTTACATCAGGTGCTTTGTGAAATCTCCAGATTTCTGAGGCATAGCACAAAGTACTGTTTACATAAGAATGAAAAATAGTACACTGAGTTTCAGTATTAAAACAATAATTGCGTAACAAAGGTGCTAAGGCAAACAGTGCCTTTCTTCCTTGATCTGCCACATGCTTCTGTACATGTGTTTTAAGAAATTTTCCATTATAATGAAAAAGCATACCTAGATATTTGAATTCATCCACGATATCAATGTTTGTATCTTTATAAGACCACGTTTCATTATTTCGGAAGTTACCACCATTTCTAAAAACAACTATTTTGGTTTTACATATGTTGACTTCCAGATCCCATGTGTTACAATAATCCTGTAGGGAGACGTATAGCATAGATTGGAGACCTTCTGGTGTTTCTGATAGCAGCACCATGTCATCTGCATACATGATCAAAAATAGGTTTATAAGTTGCAGTTCTGCACTTGGACAATTGTCTTTTATGAAATTGATCTCAAAATCATTAATATATAAGGAAAATAAAACTGGTGACAGTACTTCGCCCTGTAAAAGTCCAATCTTGTTGCAAAAACTATCACTTAGGACTCCATTATACTTTACACATGATTTAACATTATTATATAGGTCAATCAAAATTTGAAGGAATTTACCTCTGATACCACAATTGATCATTTTACACCATAACTTGCTTCTATTAACAAAATCAAAAGCTTTTTTAAAGTCTACAAAACAGCAGTACAAACGCTTTTTCTTTTTTAGGGACTTATTTATAAGGGTTGTTAAAACAAAAATGGCGTCAGTGGTTGACATTCCAGGTCTGAAACCAAACTGTGCGTCAGTTAGAATACCATACTTTTTTTCCCAATTTAATATTCTGGTATTTAAAATGCTCGTAAAAACTTTTCCAAAACAACTAACTAACGAAATGCCACGATAATTATTGGTGTCATTTGAGTTGCCCTTTTTGTGAATTGGAACAATACAAGCTTTGCACCATGCTTCTGGGAAATGCCCAGACTTAAAAATCACATTGAACAATTTTTCCACTGAAAATGAAGGCAACACTTTTGTTTGGATTGGGATGCCAAGTATTGAAACTGGCAATATTGGTACACCGTGGAGCTCTATTTATTCCTTAGTTTTAACAATGTCCCTGTGTATTTATACATAATGTAAAGTCAGGCAAGCACACCATAGTCAGGCCCCTCCCCCACTGGATAAACTTTGAGGTGAAAAATGAAGGGTTTCAACTCTGAATATAGTGGGGCATGACACCAGATTTTATTATGTGACACTATATCATCCCAAAAGGTACTCACATACGAAATTCAGTAATTGTGAGTGATAAAGTATATGAGACATGCCCTGGACGAAGTAATGCAGGATGAACAAAGGGCCATAACTCTGTATTAAAATGAACAAGATAAGATTTCAGCACTCATCACAGCACCATCCCAAGAAGTACTAGGATGCAAAAATATGGCAACTGTATAGCTAGGTCAGAGAGAATATATGACTCACCGAGACAATTTATACAAGGTGAATAAAGGGCCATAGCCCTGTAGATAGTGAGGGAACAAGACTCAATTTCATTAAGAGACACCGTCATCCAGAGAGGTACACACACAAACGCTGTCAATTGTAGATGATATAGTTAACTTATCATGTGCTATTGTGCACCTTTCAGTTTGTCTGCAGTTATACCAGTAGGAATGCCACATCTTTACAGTTCATTGCTTATACGTTTGTTTTTATATATGGAATGCAATTCTGATTCTTTCCCCTGCAATTCAAAAATTCATGTTGTAAAACTAAAAGTAATTGTAATAAATTAGCATCAATTCAAGTGCTGATGAAATGTTTTGAATAATGGTTTTAAAAGGACTATTTTCCGAGTGTGTAGTCAGTAGCAGTAGTTCTCAAGCTATGTATTCATACACTGCAAATATGAGTTGCAGTTATATGCTCATAAATGAACCTCCTCCACATAGAACGGATATAGAAGGGTATTGACAAACCAAAAGAAAATATTATAAGAGATGTTTTATAAAATGTTCACACAGATCGACAGACAGTTTGCTAACCTAGCTTCAGTCCCCTTCTGTAATGGGGGACTAAAAATAAAACCTGTCTAAACAGAACACTAGGTATACCAACTCTTCTGTTTGGGAAACATAGGATTTTGGATCACACATATTCCAATCTACCTGTTTACAGTGGGACCTAGGTGAAGCTCTGTTTTATACAAGTTACATTTAACACTATAGTAACATTTTATAAGGAACATAATTAATACTATAGTAACACTTTATAAGGAACATGATTAATACTATAGTAACACTTTATAAGGAACATAATTAATACTATAGTAACACTTTATAAGGAACATGATTAACACAATAGTAACATTTTATAAGGAACATAATTAACACTATAGTAACACTTTATAAGGAACATGATTAATACTATAGTAACACTTTATAAGGAACATAATTAATACTATAGTAACACTTTATAAGGAACATAATTAACACAATAGTAACACTTTATAAGGAACATAATTAACACTATAGTAACACTTTATAAGGAACATAATTAACACTATAGTAACACTTTATAAGGAACATAATTAACACTATAGTAACACTTTATAAGGAACATAATTAACACTATAGTAACACTTTATAAGGAACATAATTAACACTATAGTAACACTTTATAAGGAACATAATTAACACTATAGTAACACTTTATAAGGAACATAATTAACACTATAGTAACACTTTATAAGGAACATAATTAACACTATAGTAACACTTTATAAGGAACATAATTAACACTATAGTAACACTTTATAAGGAACATAATTAACACTATAGTAACACTTTATAAGGAACATAATTAACACTATAGTAACACTTTATAAGGAACATAATTAATACTATAGTAACACTTTATAAGGAACATAATTAATACTATAGTAACACTTTATAAGGAACATAATTAACACAATAGTAACACTTTATAAGGAACATAATTAATACTATAGTAACACTTTATAAGGAACATAATTAACACTATAGTAACACTTTATAAGGAACATAATTAACACAATAGTAACACTTTATAAGGAACATAATTAATACTATAGTAACATTTTATAAGGAACATAATTAACACAATGTTTGTCTTATGTCCCACTTTTAACTGACCCCATTATCCCAACTCGAGAGGGGATTCTTCCCGATACACTATTTAAGGAGACCTCCTTCCCATTGATATCAGTTTTAGTGGATAACTCAAGCTTTCAAGTCCAACATGTAACAAAATCTTACTCCAAAAGCCAGCAAATTGCATGGCTGCCTGTGTTGACCTTCTGTGACCTTCCCTGACCTCCAGAAGTGTAGCTTATCTTGTCAGCCTGACACAACAGAAGAAGATGTATAGATGTTCGGAGGGTTACCTAAACCTGCACCCATAATCCAATCATGTATCACATACTTATCTTACAGTCTGGCAGAAGTGTAGTAAAAACGACAAACCTAGGCAAAGGTGTTGGTACCCTACCAAACATTATCGGTACTGCATTTCATCTTCACGACTCTCCGATAGTCAGCTCAGATAGCCCCCTCAGCAATGAAAGAGGAGAAAACTCACAGAGATTAGCGACGTTAAATGACCTCCAATCTAACCAAGAATATCTGTTTTTTCTGATATTACTTGACACCATATATGGTCATACACAGGTGGATGAAGAGATTAGCTGTGGGTAGAGGTCAGGTTTACGACCAGACTGATCCGACATTAACGTCATGGCACTGTCGGATGATGTAAGTGGCTTATCTTCCAATCCTAACACCTTACTATTCCGAGCAGTTTTTTTGTTGAAAATAACGTTTTAATCTTGAGCTATTTAATGTTAACCAATTTTCCATTACAAAGCTACCACTGGGGTAAATGGCGAAACATTTCATTTTCAACATGTGACAGTTGACTTTTAGCTCGGACATCCTAACCCATTTCCAGCCATCATGATCTCGGCCACTATCAGCAATGAATAGCAGGATCTGTTTTAGTTTTTAGTGGTATGCCATAGCCACGATGGTCTTTTTCAATAGGTAGCCAAATTTAACTATCACTGACAATGCTAACGCTAATGCATCACCTCAGTTGATAATGCTGGACTGTGAAGGATCCTCCTTGATAACCACGGTTGATGATCCTTCAGATTAACCATTGTTAAAATTCTTGACCATGGTTGGTCATTGGTGAACATGTTTAATCGTCCCTAACCATGATTAATGACAACCACCTTTTTTCATCATTAATTATCTTTGATCATGCTTCATGATCTCAACAGAAAAATAAGCAACCATTTTTGTCAGGCTGTTAACTGATAAAATGAACACGCCTAGAATATATCACATGGATACTGACATATAAGAGTAGAACACAGATGGATGATGCATGTTAAAATGCACAACATGCATCAATGTAGACCAAGGCCAGTTCATGGACCTTTCACACTGTCTTATCAATCATTTCTTACTGTAATAATATGATAGGTTGACAAGACCTGCCACATCTGTGATAAGGGAGACTGATATTACCTCAAAGGTTGCTGACAAAGAGGATATCTACTTCCCCAGGCTACACCACTACGGCCCCCTCCAAATCTATCTATCCACTACAGCCCCCTCCCACATCCCACTCCAACATCCCCCTCCCACAACCCCCTCCCCATCTAAGTAGGTAGTAAAGAATCCAATTACACCTCGGCAGGCAGTCAAGTGATAACAGTTGAAAATACTTACCACTGTAGGCTTTGACGAATTAATGCACCATAAACAATCTACCTGTGATAGTGTAAGGTAAGGGAGGAGGGGTAAACAATCTATCTGTGATAGTGTAAGGTATGGGTGGAGGGGTAAACAATCTACCTGTGATAGTGTAAGGTAAAGGAGGAGGGGTAAACAATCTACCTGTGATAGTGTAAGGTAAGGGTGGAGGGGTAAACAATCTACCAGTGATAGTGTAGGGTAAAGGAGGAGGGATAAACAATCTACCTGTGTTAGTGTAAGGTATGGGGGGAGGGGTAAACAATCTACCAGTGATAGTGTAGGGTAAAGGAGGAGGGATAAACAATATACCTGTGTTAGTGTAAGGTAGGGGTGGAGGGGTAAACAATCGTAAGGTATGGGTGGAGGGGTAAACAATCTACCTGTGATAGTGTAAGGTAAGGGATGAGGGGTAAACAATCTACCTGTGATAGTGTACGGTAAAGGAGGAGGGATAAACAATCTACCTGTGTTAGTGTAAGGTATGGGGGGAGGGGTAAACAATCTACCTGTGATAGGGTAAGGTAAAGGAGGAGGGGTAAACAATCTACCTGTGCTAGTGTAAGGTATCGGTGGAGGGGTAAACAATCTACCTGTGTTAGTGTAAGGTATGGGTGGAGGGGTAAACAATCTACCTGTGATAGTGTAATGTAAAGGAGGAGGGGTAAACAATCTACCTGTGATGGTATAAGGTAAGGGTGGAGGGGTAAACAATCTACCAGTGATAGTGTAAGGTAAAGGAGGAGGGATAAACAATCTACCTGTGGTAGTGTAAGGTAAAGGAGGAGGGGTAAACAATCTACCTGTGCTAGTGTAAGGTATCGGTGGAGGGGTAAACAATCTACCTGTGTTAGTGTAAGGTATGGGTGGAGGGGGAAACAATCTACCTGTGATAGGGTAAGGTAAAGGAGGAGGGGTAAACAATCTACCTGTGATAGTGTAAGGTAAAGGAGGAGGGGTAAACAATCTACCTGTGATGGTGTAAGGTAAGGGTGGAGGGGTAAACAATCTACCAGTGATAGTGTAGGGTAAAGGAGGAGGGATAAACAATCTACCTGTGATAGTGTAAGGTAAAGGAGGAGGGGTAAACAATCTACCTGTGTTAGTGTAAGGTATCGGTGGAGGGGTAAACAATCTACCTGTGTTAGTGTAAGGTAAGGGTGGAGGGGTAAACAATCTACCTGTGTTAGTGTAAGGTAAGGGAGGAGGGGTTAACAATCTACATGTGATAGTGTAAGGTAAGGGAGGAGGGGTAAACAATCTACCTGTGATAGTGTAAGGTAAGGATAAGGGGTAAACAATCTACCTGTGATAGTGTAAGGTAAGGGTGGAGAGATAAACAATAAGGGAGGAGGGGTAAACGATCTACCTGTGATAGTGTAATGTAATGGTGGAGGGGTAAACAATGTACCCGTGATAGTGTAAGGTATGGAGGGAGGAGGGGTTAACGATCTACATGTGATAGTGTAAGACAAGGGAGGAGGGGAAAAGAATCTACCTGTGTTAGTGTAAGGAAAGGTAAAGGAGAGGTAAACAATATACCTGTGATAGTGTAATGTAATGGTGGAGGGGTAAACAATTTACCTGTGATAGTGTAGGGTAAAGGAGGAGGGGAAAACAATCTACCTGAGATAGTGTAAGGTAAGGTAAATGAGAGGTAAACAATCTACCTGTGATAGTGTAAGGTAAGGGAGGAGGGGTAAAGAATCTACCTGTGATAGTGTAAGGTAAGGTAAAGGAGAGGTAAACAATCTACCTGTGATAGTGTAAGGTAAGGGTGGAGGGGTAAACAATCTACCTGTGATAGTGTAAGGTAAGGGTGGAGGGGTAAACAATCTACCTGTGATAGTGTAAGGTAAGGGTGGAGGGGTAAACAATCTACCTGTGATAGTGTAAGGTAAGGGTGGAGGGGTAAACAATCTACCTGTGATAGTGTAAGGTAAGGGTGGAGGGGTAAACAATCTACCTGTGATAGTGTAAGGTAAGGGTGGAGGGGTAAACAATCTACCTGTGATAGTGTAAGGTAAGGGTGGAGGGGTAAACAATCTACCTGTGATAGTGTAAGGTAAGGGTGGAGGGGTAAACAATCTACCTGTGATAGTGTAAGGTAAGGGTGGAGGGGTAAACAATCTACCTGTGATAGTGTAAGGTAAGGGTGGAGGGGTAAACAATCTACCTGTGATAGTGTAAGGTAAGGGTGGAGGGGTAAACAATCTACCTGTGATAGTGTAAGGTAAGGGTGGAGGGGTAAACAATCTACCTGTGATAGTGTAAGGTAAGGGTGGAGGGGTAAACAATCTACCTGTGATAGTGTAAGGTAAGGGTGGAGGGGTAAACAATCTACCTGTGATAGTGTAAGGTAAGGGTGGAGGGGTAAACAATCTACCTGTGATAGTGTAAGGTAAGGGTGGAGGGGTAAACAATCTACCTGTGATAGTGTAAGGTAAGGGTGGAGGGGTAAACAATCTACCTGTGATAGTGTAAGGTAAGGGTGGAGGGGTAAACAATCTACCTGTGATAGTGTAAGGTAAGGGTGGAGGGGTAAACAATCTACCTGTGATAGTGTAAGGTAAGGGTGGAGGGGTAAACAATCTACCTGTGATAGTGTAAGGTAAGGGTGGAGGGGTAAACAATCTACCTGTGATAGTGTAAGGTAAGGGTGGAGGGGTAAACAATCTACCTGTGATAGTGTAAGGTAAGGGTGGAGGGGTAAACAATCTACCTGTGATAGTGTAAGGTAAGGGTGGAGGGGTAAACAATCTACCTGTGATAGTGTAAGGTAAGGGTGGAGGGGTAAACAATCTACCTGTGATAGTGTAAGGTAAGGGTGGAGGGGTAAACAATCTACCTGTGATAGTGTAAGGTAAGGGTGGAGGGGTAAACAATCTACCTGTGATAGTGTAAGGTAAGGGTGGAGGGGTAAACAATCTACCTGTGATAGTGTAAGGTAAGGGTGGAGGGGTAAACAATCTACCTGTGATAGTGTAAGGTAAGGGTGGAGGGGTAAACAATCTACCTGTGATAGTGTAAGGTAAGGGTGGAGGGGTAAACAATCTACCTGTGATAGTGTAAGGTAAGGGTGGAGGGGTAAACAATCTACCTGTGATAGTGTAAGGTAAGGGTGGAGGGGTAAACAATCTACCTGTGATAGTGTAAGGTAAGGGTGGAGGGGTAAACAATCTACCTGTGATAGTGTAAGGTAAGGGTGGAGGGGTAAACAATCTACCTGTGATAGTGTAAGGTAAGGGTGGAGAGGTAAACAATCTACCTGTGATGGTGTAAGGTAAGGGTGGAGAGGTAAACAATCTACCTGTGATAGTGTAAGGTAAGGGAGGAGGGGTAAACAATCTACCTGTGATAGTGTAAGGTAAGGGAGGAGGGGTTAACATTTGGCCTAGGGGATATAGAGGCTGGGAAGAGGATGATTTGAGAGCCAGAGGAGGGGTTTATTTATCACAACACTTTAGTTTCAATTATTTGGTCCTTCTGACAGAATAAGCATTCAATCAAACTTAAAAGAGAGACAAACGCTCATTCTCAGGTTGCTGAAGTTGGTTAATTGGATACACCTTCAGGCTAATCAGCACTGATATTGATTGACAGGGATGTCAGGATTCCCAGATAGCCGGATAGCAAGATAGAAAAACGGCAACAAATTCAATAAATTGAAGCTGGATGAAGGAGAAATAAGACATTATTAGAACATCATTCTTGTAACAGATGTAACAAATGATATAAATGGATACAGTATAACGATGTGATGTAAATCTTAATCAAATGAACAGCTTCTGCAATTTACATATTTGACAAAGTTCTTTTTTTCCAAAATAAGCATATATCTAAAAGTACTTCTACTCAAAACTTATTTTCAAATAAACATAAATATTGCAATTTTACTGTTTACTTTTATGACAGTAATGCAAAAGCAGAGGACACTCAAAAATTAGAAAGAGGGCAAGACGTAAATGTCGCAACACCTTGAAACACAGAAAAAGCTGTCAGATAAGCTTAAGGAGTACTGAAACCTATCCTAGCCACGGGGACGTTATATTATAGTAACATCACCGATTGTAGGAGTTATTTTCCGACCGATATTCTCGTTTTGATGAGAATGGACCACTGGCATGTATCAGAACTCCATGAATCATCCCAAGACCTTGGAGGCAGGGGAGAGAGCTACAATGATGGAGTCTGA
>NW_018403602.1:0-105 GCF_002113885.1 Mizuhopecten yessoensis | reverse complement strand
GGTAAGGGTGGAGAGGTAAACAATCTACCTGTGATGGTGTAAGGTCAGGGAGAAGGGGTTAACAATCTACCTGTGATAGTGTAAGGTAAGGGAGGAGGGGTAAAC
>NW_018403601.1:153864-153997 GCF_002113885.1 Mizuhopecten yessoensis | reverse complement strand
TTCGATACATCGCTATTAGTGGTATGTAGTGTAACGAGAGATTCGATACACCGCTATTAGAGGGATGCAGAGTAACGGAAGATTCGATACTTCGCTATTAGTGGTATGCAGTGTAAAGAGAAATTCGATACAT
>NW_018403601.1:152426-152501 GCF_002113885.1 Mizuhopecten yessoensis | reverse complement strand
AGGTTACAAATCGATTAGACGGATACAGTGTAACGGAAGATTCGATACACCGCTATTATAGGGACGCAGTGTGTC
>NW_018403601.1:151639-151911 GCF_002113885.1 Mizuhopecten yessoensis | reverse complement strand
GGAAGATTCGATACACCGTTATTATAGGGATGCTGTGTAACGGAATATTCGATACACCTCTATAAGAGCGATGCAGTGTAACGGAAGATTCGATACACCGCTATTAGAGGGATGCAGGGTAACGGAAAATTCGATACACCGCTACTAGAGGGATGCAGTGTAACGGAAGATTCGATACATCGCTATTAGTGGTATGTTAGTGTAACGAGAGATTCGTTACACCGCTATTTCAGGGAGGCAGTGTAATGGAAGATTCGATAAACCGCTATTAA
>NW_018403601.1:147891-148781 GCF_002113885.1 Mizuhopecten yessoensis | reverse complement strand
TACACCGCTATTAGAGGGATGCAGTGTAACGGAAAATTCGATACATCGCTATTAGGGGGATGCAGTGTAACGGAAAATTCGATACATCGCTATTAGAGGGACGCAGTGTATCGAAAGATACGTTACAAATCTATAAGAGGGATGCATTGTAACGGAAGATTCGATACACCGCTATTAGAGGGATGCAGTGCAACGGAAGATTCGATACACCGCTATAAGTGGTATGCAGTGGTATGGAAGATTCGATACACCGCTATTAGAGGGATGCAGGGTTATGGAAGATTCGATACACCGCAATTAGAGGGATGCAGTGTAACGGAAGATTCGATACACTGCTATTAGAGGGTTGCAGTGTTATGGAAGATTCGATACACCGCAATTAGAGGGATGCAGAGTAATGGAAGATTCGATACACCGCAACTGAAGGGACGCAGTGTATCGTGAGATAGGTTACAAATCTATTAGACGGATACAGTGTAACGGAAGATTCGAAACACCGCTATTTTAGGGACGCAGTGTGTCGAGATATAGGTTACAAATCTATTAGAGGGATGCAATGTAACGAAAGATTCGATACACCACTATTAGAGGGTTGCAGTGTAACGAAAGATTCTTTACACCGCTATTAGAGGGTTGCAGTGTAACGGAAGATTCGATACACCGCTATTAGAGGGATGCAGTGTAACGGAAGATTCGATACATCGCTATTAGTGGTATGCAGGGTAACGAGAGATTCGATACACCGCTATTAGAGGGATGCAATGTAATGGAAAATTCGATACACCGCTTTTAGAGGGATGCAGTGTAACTGAAGATTCGATACACCGCTATTAGAGGGATGCAGTGTTATGGAAGATTCGATACACCGCTATTAGAGGGATGCAGTGTAA